>NC_067403.1:242845323-243040034 GCF_016432865.1 Antechinus flavipes
GAACTACTTTGAAAATGTCAACAGTATTTTGTCAGTATCATTTTAGATGGCTTCTGTTGAAATGGTCCTTTATTTTTGATTTTAAACACTCATAACCATCACTTAGAGGAAGTTGAGGAATCATCAAATTTATCAAAGTGGAGAAAACAGAAATCTGGGAAAGAAGGTTAACATGTTGAAAGACAAAAATAAGATACAAAAGACCTTAATTCATGAGGATAATGGGACAATCCTAATTAAATAAATTCTATTATATAGATTACATAATGCTAATCTAAATTAGATAAAATGTAAAAGAGCTACAAACTGTTTAGAATCTGATATATTCTAAGGGTGTTGCTTGGTTCTCTGCATTTAAAGACACAAAATGAAAGAAAAAATCCTTGACCTTAAATTCTTAAAGAATTTAAATTATATTGGGAAGAAATAATACATATAAAGGCAAGCAAATGCAAAATACTAGAAGAGACATTCACACTTAGAATGAAATCAGGAATGATTTACTATAGGATATGGTATTTAACCTGAGACTTGAATGGAGCTATAAATTTTAAGAGATCAACTATAGGTATGCTATTAATCTAGGCACTGAGGAATGGTTATGTTATATCAAAGAAATTTGAGGTATAATTTCTCCAAAAGAGAACATCTTGGCCAACTTGACTGGAATGTAAAATACTTCTAATACTTTTGACCTAAAAAATCCAATTGAATAGGATAGGTGAATAATGAATAAATGAGAAATTCTTTAATAATTACTTTTATTTAAGAAAATAAAATAAATGCTGAAAGTCTTAATATAAAGAGTAACACCTTGTCTTCAATAAGCTTGTATTCTAAGCGAAGACAACATAATAGGAGAGCAGAGATGTCATAGGGTAAGATGTTGCAAAGATAATTGGAATAATAGGACAAAAATAGGGCAAAATTGCCAACATGATTAGCGCTATTGTGATTTCTGACTTCTGAAGTATCGAGAAATTATCTATGAATAGGGCAGAAAGGAAGAATATACTTATGAAATTATGGCATGAATATAGCTTGACAGGGATTGGATTAAGAGTGGCTACCAGATGTTAATATGAGCAAGTCTTGGAGTTTGGGTAAATTTTGAGGTCAAGATGAGTCAGGTGGATGATTTTCAATTAAAACAAGTGAATTCATTCATAGAACCATAGAACCAAGAAACAATGTTTTGTAACACACATACACACTCAACATCCATGCATACATGTATGCATAAACATATACACAATATACATAAGTGTGTATATGTTTATGTGTGCAGAAATACACATACATATACAAATATCTTGGAATTGACCACAGGAAAAGAAGAAACCATTATCCCAGCAAGATATTTTTTATTAGCAAGGGCATGCAATCTGTTAATATATGACCCATATATTAACTTGACTCCATTTAGTGCAAAAAAGCAAGAGGGAGAGATAGCCAGGGTTTTTAATCCTTGAATATGTCTTTCTTCTGATTGGTCTCACAACACATTATTGGGAACTGCCTTAGCAATTCTTTTTTTTTTTTTAAGACATTTTAAAGAAGAAGTAAACCAAGAGTTCACAATTTCTCCTCCATTAATGGGGAGAGAGAGAACTACTTTTCAGATAGATGGGTGCTTCTAGCTTGACTATGGCCTAGAAAAAGGCTTTCAAATGTTTCTGCTTCACCACTCTATGTCATTTCAGAAATGGTATGTTAAATGGTTTGTGATTATTAGGCTTAGATGTGGCCACAACATTTTAATAAGGGATTTGACAAATTATAGTATTCCAAAGGGAAAGAGAACCAGAAATTATATCATGACAAGAAATAGCAGAAAATAAATTCTTAAGAAAAGGGGATTCACCTTCCCTATTTTTTTAAAGTCATGGAACATTGTCCAGCACATAATACATGTTGTATTGATGTATTGATTTTGTGGAGGAAATACATTCAATTAATTGAAATAATTTGAAATGGAAAACACTTTTAGGGAACATTATATTTGTGATCAATCTTTTTGTTCTTTTTTTTTTTTTTATTTGTTTCCAAATAGAAAATAAAAACATTGTCATATGCACAGAAAAAACATGAGAAGATTCAAAATATGAGACAATAAATTTCTATTTCAAGAAAACCAAAATAATTAATACTATCCATTGTGTTCTGAGCTGTCCATATTTTCTTTGTACCTTATAGCTTTTCTTTTGTTCTCTGTTGTGAACATTTGATTTTATTATTTTTTCCTCTTTTCTTCCCCAAAAGAATACATTTTAGCCTCGTTTCTCTCTCTCTCTTCTCTCTCTCTCTCTCTCTTCTCTCTCTCTCAATCTCTCTCTCTTCATACATGCATGCATGCGTATGCATGTACACAATATACATATTCACATTTACATATTAAATGTGCTTATACACACACATACACATATCTATAATCATACACATATATACACATGTACATTAATGTTCATCCATGTAAGGTGGATGAACTATTGTTCTTTTTTTCTGAAGTTAAATAATGTGGTGTTCTTTTCTTTAATATAATATAATGGTTCTCTCTAGGAGCAGGTTTCTTGGAGAGGTTTTCTGGAGGCAGCCTTAGTTTCAGTTCAAAGTAGTAATTACCTCAAATAGAGCCAGCTGATAAAATCCAAACATTTATTTTCTCCTCCCTTGATTGTAAGAGCTCTTGCAGCTTGTCCTTTGCTTCTGCCTCTGCTTCAACTCCGACTTGTGGCTTTCAATCTTCCAAAGTGACTTCTGGCTCTAGCTCAACTCCCACTCGTGGCTTCTTCTGAACTGACCCTGACTAGCTCACTGAAGCTCTTATGCTCGGTGTGCAAGGTTGACTCCTCTGGATTGTGGGTTTCTGACTTGTGAATCTCATACTGAATACTGACTTGTGAATCTCCCAAAAGTATGAACTCCAATGAGTACTTAAATACATTAGTGAGATAGAGAATTTGCTAAGTACCATGCTAAATTAGGCAACTGATTTATCACTTTGTAAAGATTCTAACAAAATAACATCATCTTTCCTAAGTCTAAGTCTTTCCATTTTTTAAAAATCTACCAGCTCATCATTTCCTATATCATAGCAAAATTCCAAGCTTTTACTATCCAGTTGTTTTAAATAACCAAAAATCTTATTGATTAATATGATTGACATTTAGTGTGGTTTTCCTATTTTTCTTCTAATTAAATTTAGCTTTAACTTTCTTTCAAACTCTCCAATTATAATGAGAATGTTAAACATGTGGTTTACAATTCTGCATATAAGAGCTAAAAAGTTTGTTTTTATTGATTCCATTGAAATTAGTCTTTGATACTTGCCTTATATTTCTCTTTAATCTTATATGTTAAATTTTCTATTAAGTTCAATATTTTTTGCAACAAAATTCTTAAAGTCTATCATTGAATATCTTTTTTCCCCTTCCAGAATTATGCTTAACTTCGATGGGTATAATATTTTTGGGTGAAACCCTAGCTCTTTTCTATAATAATATATTTCAAGTGTCATTCAGTAGAACAGTGCTTTAATTTTTCTTGGTTAAATGGAAAAGATCTTTGAATTGTGTTTAAATGTTTCATAATGATTAAAGGAAAATGTTAATATTCTATCTCTGTATGACTATATTTGGCTGACCCCTGTAAAGTCACCTAAACTCTTAGCCCTAATCTTCTCCTCTATTAAATACTGATAGTATTACTCACTTAACAGTGTTGTTATTGGAATAAATGAAATAGTGCATCAAAAGTGTTTATATTTCTTTGAACACTGAACATTATTTTCATTTTCTTAAATGATTGCATTGAAATTTGTGGTGTTTTTCTTCTTTAAAATAAAAAATGGTTCTCTCTGGGAGCAAGCAAGTTTCTCGGAGAGGTTTTCTGGAGGCAGTCTTAGTATCAGTTAAAAGTAAATAATCACCCAAAGTGCAGCCAGCTGGTAAAAATGCAAACGTTTATTTTCTCCTTCCAAAATAGCCTGGTTAGTTGAGGCCTATCTCTCTGCTTGTTCTAAGAGTTCTTGCAGCTTTGTCCTTTGCTTCTGACTCTGCTTTCTTCAGCTTCCAGCCAGCACAAAGATGGAATGAATCTCTTGTCTCCTTCACTTGAGGTTTGGATCGCTTTCTGGAGAGTCTTTCAGACCAGCTTGGTCTCAGAAGGGACAGTGCAGGAGCCCAGCCACCACAGTGGTGTGAGATGAAGATGAATCTGGTTGTGCCTCTGAGAGAGTGCTTCTCCTCAACTGAACTGATGCTCCCTTCTCAGTCTTCAGCTGAACTGCCTGACAGGGCTCACTGAAGCTCTATTTATGCTCCTTCTTTGAGAGAGGGATTGTGGGATTTCCCCCAGAGAGCTCTCTGGCCCTAAGAGCTTCAGGGGAGGTGTGAATTCACAAAGTTACAAAGTTTACTTTGTGAAACTCCCATACTTGTGAACTCCAATGAGTACTTAAATACTTCTTGCTTATATGAGCTCTCTAAAGATGTGAACACAAGCATTGTTTCTATTAGTTCTACTTAGTACCTTGTTTCAGGTTCTGGCCCAAAACATCTCCTTGTAAGATCAGATTAATGATACTGAACCATGCTAAATTAGATAATTATTGTCTCTATCAACTCTAATGACTTAACAATTTGTAAAGATTCTAACAGGAATTGGTGCATTTGAATCACTCAGCAGAGACATAAGCTTTATTTTGATCTTCCTAGAGGAGATTCTAGGTGAATAAAACATGATTCAAAAACAGCAATTTGGAGTAGTAACCCAGGACTAAATCTGGTTACTATCAGTACACAGTATCTGGTTCTAGACTACTGATTAAAAAGACACTTGGGGAATATGACCATGAAAAATATATATATAGGCTGTTTTTTGCATTCATCATCAAGTATAAATCTTACTATATACTGTGACATATTCAACATGTATAGGACTGCTTGCCATCTGGGGGAGGGGGTAAAGGGAGGGAGGGATAAAGTCAGAACAGAAGTGAGTGCAAGGGATAATGTTGTAAAAATTTTTTTTCAAAATAAAAAAGAATGTAAATTAAAAAAAAGTATAAATCTTACCCTAAACAATGTTATAGTTCATTAATAAAGTCCTTTGAAATCTGTTTAATTTCTAAGCATTTTAATCAGTTGTGCAACAAAGGAAAGCCATCTTTCTTTGTAGATTTGCTTAAATTTTTGCAATCAGATAAAACTAACAAAATTTTGATCAATACTAAGGAGAGTTTTAAGACTTTTAAAGATCTTTTTCCATCTCAATCCTTATCTTACTAGGTTTTTCTTCTTCAGTGGACACTTAGAAAGCAGATTTTTATTGTAATCTAGTCAATACATTCTTATTATGTAATGCCTATATGCTAAGGAATGGGCCAAATTTAGTGATACAAAGAAAAACAGAAACTTTAACTCTATCCTCAAAGTGTTTACTTTTTTGATGCTGGAGACTGTGCAATAATGTGTGTGTGTACACATATATGTATGTATACAAAATAAATGGAAGATAATGTCTAAAGAAATGCACTAGTTGTGGAGGGGGGAGGGAGTAGTGATGAAAACCTCTTACAGAAAATGAAAATTAAGATTAGCATTGAAGGAAGCCTGGGAAACTTGTAGACAGAAATGGGTAGGCAGATGATCTTAAGTATGAAGGATAGCACATGAACACATTTGGAAGTGATCAATGGCATGAGTGAAACCAGAAGAATTTATGTTAAGTTGACAACATTGTAGATAAACTCAGTTTTAGAGAATTTAAATTTTAATTAATACATTGAGCAGTCCCAAATTCAGAAGATCAAAGATGAAGCGTTGTACTCACCTCTAGCCAGAGAAGAGATAAAATTAAAAAAAAAAAAGGAGATATATCTATTAGGTCATGATTAATATAACTTGTTTTGCTGAACTATAAATGATTGTGGTAGAGATTTCTTTTATTTTCCCCCGTAATTCAATCAGAGTAAGAAACATGGATAATATATGAACATGACAATTAAAAAGTCATTGATAACTATATACCAAAATGTTTCAATTAAATGATGATGTCATTAGTCAATTTGTAGATAGTATAAAGTCTACAAGCAAGGAAGTGGAGGCACAAAAATGTAGATAGCTTTCTCAAGAAGTTTATCTTCCATGGTGAAGGGAGATATAGAAGACTAATGAGTACAGTCAGATCAAATAAAATTTTGGGATTTTTTTTTTAAAGATGTAGATGAAATAGTCATGTTTGTGAGTGTAAAAAAGGAAGAAATTGATTCAGAGTGAGATACTGGTAAGTTAGAGTTTAGTGAGGAGAGTAGAAGAATGGAGAAGGAAAGTGAAAACAGGGGAGATGAAAGAATGGAAGAGAAAACAAAGGAATAGGGTGCAGAAATATGAGATAGAATATGGTTCAGTCATTTTTTAAATCATATCTGATCCTTCATGTCCCATATGGGATTTTCTTGACAAAGATACTGGAGTAGATTACCATTTTTTTCTGCAGCTCATTTTATACATGAGTAAATTGAGTCAAGCAAGGGTAAGTGCTTTGGCCAAAATCACACAGCTAATAAGAAACAGGCCAAATTTGAACTGAAGTTTTCCTGACTCCAGGCTTAGCACAGTTGATACAATGCTGGACCTGGAGACAAGAAAACTTGCATACCTTACAGTATGGAATAGTTCATAAATTGATCATTAAAAAGAAACTTCGAAAGGTTAATGAAACTAATCCTAAAAATTTCCAAATAAAGAAGATACATATGTGTGAGTGTATGTATTCCTTGTCTAGATGAAAAGGGGAAGGATATAGGAGGGGCTTTCCTATTCTCTTACTGTGAAGTCTGGGTTGAGGAGTAACAAGAAATAATCAAGATTGATATTGAAGCGTTATGTGAAGAAAGTAATCATTAGGCTACTGAACTACCCTTTATCATTCAAAAGTATTCCAGAAAAAAATGATTTTAATGGATTAAGAAACACAGCTTGGAATTTATATTCATATTGGAGAGATGTACTCTTTGTAGCCCTCTAGCAACTATTCAGGTTCATAAATAAACAGCAAAGTATTTTGCAATAAAAAAAGAACTTTACTACTTGAACTTGTTATTATTACTTCCCCAGATACATCCTTTATTTCTGCAATATTGATTTTCAAAAGTAGCATTTAAAAATTGGAAATTGATAGGCTTCTTTTGAAAAGTGAATAAAAGTGTGTATGTATACAATATATATGCAATATACATACACATACATGTGTGTATAGTTTTAATGAAATGTTGAATTTTTGGTAAATAAATAGATAGCTTTCTTATGTATAAATCACAACTTTAATTATTGTCCTGTTCTCTAGAAATTAGGATATTCTCCCCACTCTGCCCCCTATATCAGGAATATCACTGGACCATGATTTTATAATTAGCTCTGGAACATCTCTGGAGATATTTGATATACATGAAGGTCTATGTGGAAAGTCCCTTTTCCCTGGAGCAAATTTAATTAAAAAAAGAATATGCAATTTGAATGGCTCAATGAAAAGCATTGTTGTTGCTATATATCTCTTTAATTTATCTCTCTATGCATTATAATGATTGGGCCTCCTTTTGATTTCTGCACTTTAATGGAATACCTTCTACCATTCAAGGATAAACAACTTCTTGAAAGAGTTAAGAGAGAGAAATTGAGAAAATAGGAACTTACTAAGATCCAGGTAGGCCTTTTATAACACTTATATTTTAAAATAGCTTCTCTGATTCTGGTGGCTAAAATTGGCTGGCTGGGATGGGATCCTGAAGTACTCTGTTCACTAAAAAGTTTTTTCTACTTTCAGGGTGGTTTGGTACAAGGAAAAGGTATTAATATCTCAGACAAAAACAGAACCAAATAGCTGAGCTCTTAAGAGAGAGGAATATATTTCAGGTAATACATTTATGAATAATATTGTATAAAATAACTTACTGTTCACATAATTGCACATACTTCAAATTTACTTTAACATGATTTTATAATTTAATATTTTTCTTTATTTATATTTGGATGTAATTTGAATAAGTTAGATTTGGAAAAAGCTAAAATATGGGCACTCAAGAATTAACCTTCATAGGTCATTAATTTTTTCCACATTTTTGAGTGAATTTTTTTATTCTATCATGAAAAAATAAGAAAATATATATTTTAATTTCAAAAATTAAACTGTGAGTGAAAAACATCATTCATAAATTATATATATTCATAAGTCATTCATAAATTATACACACACACATAATTTTTTGGTATTAATTCTGAATAATTTTTCTTGTTTGTTCATATGTTTATCTGTTTATCTTAGTTGCATTTATTTATATTTAAGACTAGAAAATTATATTTCTAATGGATTATAGAGGGAATGGTATGATTACAGTTCTTCAATTCTCCTTTAATTCCAGTGGTGCTAAATTTCTAATACACTTAAATAATCTCCTTTTCATATGATGGATGTAGATTTATTGTAAAACCAAAAAACCATGAAATAGGTTGTTGTTCAATCACTTCTCTGTGACTCTATTTGTGGTTCTTCTAGCAAACATATTGAGGTGCCTTGCTATTTCTTTCTTCACCTTGTTTTTCTGAATTAAAAAGAGTTAAGTGATTTACTCAGGGTCATGGAACTAGTAAGTTTCTGAGACTAGATTTAAACTCATGAATATTTCAAGTCTTCCTGATTCCATATTTAGTACTCTATCCACTGTTTTACTTCACTGCCCTGTAAAATATTATATATCACATATAACATACTAATATACAAATGAAACTTATCATTCTCTATTAGTAAGATATTGTGTAATAAAATGAAGATAGAGCTTTATTTTATATATTTTAATAGAATGAATAAATAAAATTACTTGCAGGACAAACTGGTACCATGTAAAGAAGAGATTTTTTTAAAAAGCATTTTATTCAGTAGATTGTGAAATATATTATTAGAGGTACAAAGCTTATGTAAAAAACAAATTGTTTACTAAGAGAATATAGTTTAGAAGAAAAATAAGACAGGTACATAAAGTTTTAAGTCACATGCTTTCTGGAGAAAATGAAGACAACCAAAGATCTGGAAGAGGATTCTGTGATGTATATTTTAAATGAAAAAGTCAGACATCTTAATAAAGACCTTGGAAGAGACAGGTGGCAAGAGTGGAATACTGGACAAAAACAAAAGCTTCATTACCATAATCAAGAGGTAAGTGAGCACAATAAGAAGTGCATGGTATGAAGACACACATCTTATCATTCTTTATGATGTCTGCAATTTTACTGAGAAAATTTTGTCCAATAGTTTTGTCTGGAGTTCTTTTAATCAATTTTTTACTCATAAAATCTTTTAATTTAATTTTAAATTTTGGATTTCATTTAAATTTACTTGCCAGAACCACAATAATATGAATCAATGAATGTATCTAGATATATTACATAGATATATACACATCCATACATATGCACATGCATGTATGCACATGAATCTATATTTGTGTATATGTTTGTGTTTATATGTGGGGGTTGATGACATTTTGAAATAGCATACATTTGTGTATTATAGATATTTTCAATCCTGTATAAATATTTGCTCACATCATGTATGCATACATTTAGTAACATTTATTTGAGGGGCTATGCCATTTCACTAAGTTATATATGAAGAGACATTGGATTTTGATCTCATTAAATTCATGAAATCATATTTTATAGAAGAGCAAAATTAATTTTGCATAGCTAATTCTAGGAAAGCATTTTGCAATTTATAAAATATTATATAATTATTGTAAGTT
Source organism: Antechinus flavipes (assembly GCF_016432865.1). Lineage (NCBI taxonomy): Eukaryota > Metazoa > Chordata > Mammalia > Dasyuromorphia > Dasyuridae > Antechinus > Antechinus flavipes. The sequence goes on from NC_067403.1 coordinate 242,855,120, forward strand.
TTGTTGATTTCTGCACTTCAGCAGCATTCTTTGTAGGTGCTCTATTCACTGATGCAAATAACATTCCCTTTTATAACTTCCTAAAATAAAATTGAGTAAGTAAAATTTTACCAATCCTTAATGGTTCACTATGAGATAGCATACAATTAGTCAATCCTAAACCCCATATTCTGATTTTTCTTACTTTCTTGGCTTCCCAAACGTTATATTCTGTGGGAAAAACTTTCAAGTGCACAGGATCATCTTGATACCATAATAGTATAGGATTTCATTAAAGTTATTATCATTGCTGCTGATGTTAATTAGTATTTTGTGGTGATTAGCATTAATATTATGATAAACTTGCTTGGGTTATATATTTTTGGATTATTTAAATTTTATAATTATTTTATAGTTATTATTGACTGACAATGAGAATTAAAAGATTATCACATCTGTTTTGATCAAATTTTAATCATGCTGTTATTAACAAGTGTAATGATACTGTATGTGAAATTATTCATAAATACATTCCAAAGGCACGTCTGAATGACATTATCTAGCATGAGAAAGTGTGTGTATTATATAATTATGTGAGAACATTTGGGATCAAAATATCTCTCATATCTGTTATGTTTTTTTTTGTGAAGGAACATATATCTCAAAAAAGATGTTCACTTCCTATTGCTTATTTCCTGGCCCAGCACTTATGATTTAAGAAACCAGGGGAATTTCTTTCTGGCTATATGAACTTTAGAACCACAATCATCATCCCAGGGTAAATATACCCACCTACTTTTCCTAATACTTGTTCCTCATCATCAGAACATAGAAAATGGATTTACATTGTTATGCCTTATTTTTCCATTCATTAACATTCCTATTCCAAAAGATTTTTGTGAAAACAAGACCAGTTTTTAAAGCTGATCATTTCTTCCTCAATTCTAATACTAGTTAAATGGTAATAATATTTTTATTTATAGGTAAATCAATTTTGACTTTTGAATTCATACATTAGAAAAAGAAAGAAAAATATGGAAAGCAAGAACAATGTGACTGAATTTGTCCTCCTAGGACTCACTGAGAATCCTGAGATTCAGAAAGCATTATTTGTTGTCTTCTTAGTAATCTACATTATAACTCTTGGGGGCAACCTTTTGATTGTGGTAACAGTGATTTCCAGTAAGTCCTTAGACTCCCCCATGTACTTCTTTCTTGCATATTTATCTCTTATGGATGCTGTCTATACCACAGCTATTTCCCCCAAAATGATCATAGACTTGCTCTATGAGAAGAAGACCATTTCATTCCAGGCTTGCATGACCCAGCTTTTCATTGCACACTTTTTTGGTGGTTCAGAGGTCTTCCTCTTGATGGTAATGGCTTATGACCGCTATGTGGCCATCTGTAAGCCCTTGTATTACTTGGTTATCATGAGACGTCGTGTATGTGTTTTATTGATGATTGTAGCCTGGATTGGAGGTTTCATTCATTCAGTGGTTCAGCTCCTTTTAATTCTACAGCTGCCCTTTTGTGGCCCGAATGTCATTGATCATTTCATATGTGACATGTACCCGTTATTAGAACTTGCCTGTACTAATACCTATATCATTGGACTCTCAGTGGTTGCTAATGGAGGAGCGATCTGCGTTGTCATCTTTACAATGTTGCTCATCTCCTATGGAGTCATCCTACGCTCCCTGAAGACCCATAGTTTGGAAAGCCAGCGCAAAGCTCTTTCTACCTGCATGTCCCACATTACAGTTGTTGTCCTATTCTTTGTTCCTTGTATTTTCATGTATGTCAGACCTGTTCGTACCTTCTCCGCTGATAAAACAATGACTGTAATTTTTACTATTGTCACTCCCATGTTGAACCCCTTAATCTACACCCTGAGAAATAAGGAGATGAAGAATGCCATGAAGAAACTCAAGAACAGAACAAATGACTCAATTATACATTGATGGCCTCTAAGGGAAACACAAAAGGATATTTCATACTTAAGTCTTGTTTTCTGGGAAGGGAAGGAAAGTGGCTAATGAAGAGAATATCTTTTCTATCAGTCAATAGACAAACATTTATTTTATCATCACTTTTATGTTTCCCAAAGCTAATTTTGATGAAAACACTACTCTAGGCGGAATATAAACTCCTTACAAAAACAACTATTCATTTTGTGTTTGGGGCATTTTTTTTCTCAAAAGAAATGGGTCTAATGATTACAAAAAGAAGAAAATTGTAATCTATAACAAATATCAAACATGGTGCTGAGAACTGATTATAGATAGGGAGGGCTTCTGTGGGAATATACTTTCTTACTGAATAAATGAGATTATTTCTTTATTGACTTGAATATATTACATTTCACATTTTAAGTACATATTCATTGAAGTCAGTAGGACATATAATTATATTTTTGCCTTTAATGATGTAAAAGACAGCATGATTTTGTGAGAAGAAAAATCTACTTCAGCAGGAAGAAGATGCCAGCTCAAGTGCTGTGTTTGACCCATATACCCTGTGTGACATCGAACTAAACTTTTTAGTTACTCAAGCACTTCTCTAATAGAAAGATTTCTTTAGTAGCAGTTTCTGTACTATTGAAATCTCATGTTTAATATACTAGTTCCAACATCAACAAAAATATAAGTATAATAATGATGAGCATAAGGTCAATGAGCATAATATGAAACCTATAGATGCATGAATATTTTGTTTTATATAAAGGATATATTTATACAAACAACATATGTATTATGATACAGAGTAGAGAAACACTCACTGTTAAGGATCAAGTCCTATTTTCAAATTATTCCAGTGATGTTTACTTTTGTTAACATGGGAAAATAAATTATTGGGCCTCCATCTCCTAATTAGTAATGAGACTTAAATTAGATAATGTTTGAATTCTCCTGCAGTTGTAATTATAAAGTTATAACTGAATTTTATAGATTAAATTATAATTTATCCTTGAATTAAAAACAACCAAAAAATATGAATGTACTATGATGAATCTGGTCTATCTCTCATGATTTGTTAATTATTCCTTTGGAAGACACACAATGCAGAAATTGTTTCCATATAAAAGGGAAAACATGGGTTGTGAAAAGATAGAAAAAGGGCTATCAGGGAGTTTTAAAGTTGAACCACATTTAGACCTGCAGAAAGGGATGCACTAAAGACCACAAGCAATATCCATTTAAGGCACCATGGGACAGATCTAACAGGGACCAGTACTAGATCAAAACTCTTGGAGAAACTACATTCTTATAATTAGCCATTGAGATGGAACCCATAATCGACAAAAATGTTTGACTAATTACAGAATAACAAAAGTCTTATAGAAGAGAAAAATCTATGTGCCAGGGGAAAAAATGAAAAACAGAATTGAGAAAGAAAAGAAGAACAAAAAAGTAAATGTTATAAGTTATAGTATCATGTTATAAAGCAGCAAATCTAGACCATGACACTAGCAGTATGAAATTGATATAACATGTGAATCCAAAGAGGAAAGATTGAAACTTTAGTACTTGTAAGCTATGAAAAAAGGACTATAATTCAAAAAGACTCATATAAGTCCTTATAGAAAATGTGAGTTTGATTACAATTGGTAACAAATGTTTTCTGTATTTTAGCTATATAAATATTAAAAAATAAAGTTGTTTTTAAAATTAATGATCTTTTTTTCCTAAGTCATTCTACTGGGAATATTCAGGGCCTTTCCTAGGAAGTAAAATGAGTTTTATGTTGCAGTTCTCAGAATAATGAGCTAGAGATCTTTGTGACAGACCTCACCAAAACTTTATCCAGATTTTAATTTCTGGAGGGTCCATTTGCTAGAAGCAAATTCTAATACATTTCTCTTGTTTGCAATGATATTTTGGTCAAAACAGCTCTTAATACAAGAAAATATAAATATTATTAGTCCTATTATGGTTATATAACTAGGGAAACTTAGGCCTATGGCAGTTGAGTGGCCTACAGGATAAACAGCTAATTCACAACAGAGTAAGAACTATTAGCCAAAATCTTTTATTTCCTTGTCCTAAGCTCTTTCCTTCCAAGTAAAATGCTTACTTAGCATGAATATAATCAGAAGTTTTTTCTAAGTTGGCTCAGCACAAGATAAAATCATTAACTTTGAAACCACATAAATATTTTCTAAAATATTTTACCAACTTAATGCAAATTAGTCCCAGATCATTCTTATAATGGAGAAAGATAATTATCTGAAAACCTGAGGGGGCATTAAAATATATTTAAAATATCCCGAGATTTAAGAAAAAATAACTATAAATGTGTTCTTGTATATGAAACAGATTTTTTTTTCCTAAAGGGACTTTGGAAAAAAAGGATGGAAAAAAACTGGAGCTCACAACTTGAAGGAATTCCATCATTTAATGGAAGAATCAAGTTGTGTCACATGTTCAAAACTAAGAGAACAGGGGAAATCTGAGAAGCTTATAGATACATATTTGTTAATAAATAAGTATTAGTATAGGCAAGAGAATGAAACAATTTTGCTGCAACTTTGGCAAAATTCCTAACAAGAGCAATTATGCATTCTCCAAGGAATTCTGTGCCCATTGCATCACCAAGTTGTCAAAGTGCCTGAAGTGAACAGAAAATAAATCTTTGCATCGAGAGGAGAAAGATATGGAGAATTTGCAAATATTCACAAAAAGTTATTCATAAAGAAAGTATCCCTCTACCAATTATAAATGGACATCCTGTGTTTCTTAACTCCAATCCTGCCTTCAAAGGAAAGAAAACTCCAGCCCTAGGAGGAAAAAAAAATGTCTCCAAACTGAACACTGAAAGGATTATAGAACCAGAAAGGATTTAGAAGTGCTGTATTTGGCAGATTTCACATGCATGAATTCCATTGTTAAATTCAAGGTACCAATTACCCTGAATTTACCTACTTTACAAACATATCTTGTATTTTCTGGCATCAAATCATGTGTATTCTCTGGTCTGGTAGTTTTGTAAATTATCCATTTTGTCAATGATTTCTTATACATGGTTCGAGAGAAGGCCAAGCCTTAAGATAGGGCTATTTGGAGATTTGGAATGATTAGGTAAGAAGATGATGAAATCTCAGACATGAAGTAGTTTCATATTCTCTCTCTGCCTCTGTTTCTCTGTCTCTGTGTTTCTCTCTGTCTCTCTTTTAAAGCTAAAAATTTCTTTTTGGGGTTATAGATACTATCTAAATGAATGTTTCTATAAACTCACTGGAAAGAAGGATGTTAATTGATACGAAAAGTGGGACATTTCTCATCTGGATTCCTCCCACTCCAACTCTCTACATGAATCAGCATTTAACTATATATATATCTCAAAATCTATTGAGCAGAATTCTTCTTTAAATTGGTTGTTGGCAGTTGCTATAAGCATATTTACTTATATTTCCTTATCCTGTTTTATATGAAAACTATATATTCACAACTTTTTTCTACTCAACTGTTTTCATAGCCATGTGTTGACATTGAAATAAAGATAACTTTCTTGAAGGTTTTGCCCAAAGAGTAAGCAGTCTAGCATACTTTTATATCATAAGGGATTGAGATGCTTAGCAAGGCATTAATGAGTAGTAAAGGTTGATTTTAAGGGAATTTTAAACAGAATTTGTCATTGGGTAATGAGATACTTTAGACAATTTATATATATATATGTATAGATATGTATAGATATGTATGTGTGTAGATATGTAGGTATAGATATGTATAGATATGTATGTGTGTATATATATGTAGGTATAGATATGTATAGATATGCATGTGTGTATGTATAGATATGTATGTATAGATATGTAAGTATGTATAGATATTTAGTAGTTTGCAAAAAAGTTTCCAGAGTAGGGAATACCTAAACAAATACATTGAAATCAAAGGCCATTTGAGGTATAAATGCAGATAAGTTTGGAAACAAAAACAAAATATTAGGAATATTTGAAATTTATTTTATTGATTAAAATTAACCTTGATTTAAAAATTGATTTAGACTGAATCCAATTCTCCCTGTGCAACAAGAGAACTGTTCAGTTCTGCAAACATATATAAAAAGTATCTAGGATATACTGCAACATATGTAACATACATAGGACTGCTTGCCATCTAGGGGAGGGGGTGGAGGGAGGGAGGGGAAAAATCGGAACAGAAGCAAGTGCAAGGAATAACGTTGTAAAAAAATTACCCTGGCATGGATTCTGTCAATATAAAGTTATAATAAAATAAAATAAAATATAAAAAAAATTTGATTTAGAAATGTTTTGCTTAATCATCAGTTTACTTGGGGAAATAAATTTATTTATTTTTAATATTTATATTTGGATGGAAAAACACCAAATTCCCCTGCATTCTAAGATTATATTATTTATTGCATCATAGCTCTCTTGTAATAAATTTGTTCTTGTATGTTTGATTACGTGTGTTTCTGTGCAAATGAGAAAGAAACAGAGACAGAGAGAAAAGGTGATAATATATCTTGCTATAAAATTTGTTGAAGTAGATATTGGATATATATGAATTTAAAACTGTAATGTGTATACTGTGAACTCATTATATTTTTTATTATTTTACTTTTCTCTTAAAATAATCTATGTCTTTTTTGGGACAAGAAATATATATATTCTAAATTGTTTGTGATATAAATTAAAATATAAGAGTTGAAAAATAAAATGAATATATAGTTCATTTTTAAATGAATGATGACAGACAACAATAGTACACTATGTTGGATTTGGGGTCAGAAGACTTGGTTACAAATTTTGATTTTCATATATACCTGTATATCTTTTGCGTAGTCATACCATTTCTTGGCCTCTCAGTTTCCTCTTCTGTAAATTGAGGGAATTGGGCTCAATGATGTTACATTGCTTCTCCAATTCAAAATATAGGTATCCTTTCAGTTCAAAATTCATTTGGCTGATGTCTAATTTCTTCACTTAATAGATTGGAATGGTGTATGTTTAGATGATGTATCCACTGGACAGAAAGCTAAGGAATAAATTAAGTTATAAAACTAGAGTTACATCTAAGCTGAAATTAGAGTTTTAGAAACTTAAGTCCCACAAGTAATATTCCTTTACTTCCCATTTATCCGTTAGTGGAATTTTGAGAGTAACTTTTTTTTTCTTTTATGTTTTCCATTAAATATATATATATATATATATATATCTTTGCTAAACAAAGATAGACATAACAGATGTAATCTCCATTTAGAATGTGATGCTTTATAAGGAAACAGGTACCCTTTCATTGAAAGGAGGTCATTAAAAAAAAAAACACAACAATGACAATGACAGATCAATGGCTTTTATTTAGGAATGGTGCAGAAGGGTGTCTTTTGAGGTATAGTGTTTACTTAATTAGCTCTCAATTTGATTGAAATTCTATACTTTGGATTCTGTCTTACCTGGCTGTGTAATTCACTATACACACACACACACACATACATATACATACATACATATATATATAATTATAATTATTTTTGTTTTTGCAGTTAAATCGACTTTCATCTATGTGGCCATCTTCAAAAATGTAAAGATGGATAGTGCAAACAATGTAACTGAATTCATTTTTCTGGGCCTCACACAGAATCCAGAGATGCAGAAAATGTTTTCTTTTTGGTGATATTTTTACTCATCTACCTGTTGGCCTTTGTGAGAAATCTACTGATTGTCATTATCATTGCAGCCAATCAGACTCTAAGCTCCCCTATGTACACCTTTCTTTCTTACTTGTCCTTCTTAGATAGTTGTTCTTCTTCCATGGGCCTCAAAATGTCACTTAAACTCTTAACCCTAATCTTCTCCTCTGTTAAATACTGATAGTACTACTCACTTCATAGTGCTGCTATTGGAATAAATGAAATAGTGCATCAAAAGTGTTTGTATTCCTTTGAACACTGAAAATTATTTTCATTTTCTTAAATGATTGAATTGGAATTGGTGCATTTGAATCACATCAGCAGAGACATAAGCTTTATTTTGATCTTCCTAGAGGAGACTCTAGGTGAAAAAAGACAGTAATTTGGAGTAGTAACCCAGGACTAACTCTGGTTACTATCAGTACACAGTATCTGGTTCTAGACTACTGATTAAAAAGACATTTGGGGAATATGACCATGAAATAGATGTGTGTGTGTGTGTGTGTGTGTGTGTGTGTGTGTGTGTGTGTATGTGTGTCTGTATGTATTCTCTTTAGTAGGAAACTGCTCCAATAAACTTAACTTCATTGGCTATTTCTTGCATTCATCATCAAGTAAAAATCTTACTATACTGTGACATATTCAACATGTATAGGACTGCTCACCATCTGGAGGAGGGGATAGAGGGAGGGAGGGATAAAGTCAGAACAGAAGTGAGTGCAAGGGTTAATGTTGTAAAGAATTTTTTTTTTCAAAATTAAAAAAAAGTATAAATCTTATCCTATACAATGTTATAGTCCATTAATAAAGTCCTTTGAAATTTAATTTCTAAGCATTTAATCAGTTGTGCAACAAAGGAAAGCCATCTTTTGTTGTAGATTTGCTTAAATTTTTGCAATCAGATAAAACTAACAATCAATTCTAAGGAGATTTTTAAGACATCTAAAGATCTTTTCCCATCTCAATCCGGGGGAGGGAGTAGTGATGAAAACCTCTTACAGAAAATGAAAATTAAGATTAGCATTGAAGGAAGCCTGGGAAACTCGTAGAAAGAAATGGGTAGGCAGATGATCTTAAGTATGAAGGATAGCACATGAACACATTTGGAAGTGATCAATGGCATGAGTGAAACCAGAAGAATTTATGTTAAGTTGACAACATTGTAGATAAACTCAGTTTTAGAGAATTTAAATTTTAATTAATACATTGAGCAGTCCCAAATCCAGAAGATCAAAGATGAAGCATTGTACTCACCTCCAGCCAGAGAAGAGATCAAATTAAAAAAAAAAAAAAAGGAGATATATCTTTTAGGTCATGATTAATATAACTTGTTTTGCTGAACTAATAAATGATTGTGGTAGAGATTTCTTTTATTTTTCCCCGTAATTCAATCAGAGTAAAAAACATGGATAATATATGAACATGACAATTAAAAAGCCATTGATAACTATATACCAAAATGTTTCAATTAAATGATGTCATTAGTCAATTTGTAGATAGTATAAAGTCTAAAGACAGGCAAGGAAGTGGAGGCACAAAAATGTAGATAATTTTCTCGAGAAGTTTATCTTCCAGGGTGAAGGGAGATATAGAAGACTAATGACTACAGTCAGATAAAATAAAATTTTGAGATTGTGTAAAAAAGGAAGAAATTGATTCAGAGTGAGATACTGGTAAGTTAGAGTTTAGTGAGGAGAGTAGAAGAATGGAGAAATAAAGTGAAAATAGGGGAGATGAAAGAATGGAAGAGAAAACATAGGGATAGGATGCAGAAATATGAGATAGAATATGGTTCAGTCATTTTAAAAATCATATCTGATCCTTCATGTCCCATTTGGAATTTTCTTGACAAAGATCCTGGAGTAGATTACCGTTTCTTTCTGCAACTCATTTTATAGATGAGTAAATTGAGGCAAGCAAGGGTAAGTGCTTTGGCCAGAGTCACACAGCTAATAAGAAACAGGTCAAATTTGAACTGAAGTTTTCCTGACTCCAGGCCTAGCACAGTAGATACAAAGTCAAGAAAACTTGAATACTTTACAGTATGGAATAGTTCATAAATTGATCATTAAAAAGAAACTTTGAAAGGTTAATGAAATTAATCCTAAAAATTTCCAAATAAAGAAGATACATATGTGTGAGTGTATGTATTCCTTGTCTAGATGAAAAGCGGAAGGATATAGGAGGGGCTTTCCTATTCTCTTACTGCGAAGTCTGGATTGAGGAGTAACAAGAAATAATCAAGATTGATATTGAAGCATTATGTGAAGAAAGTAATCATTAGGCTACTGAACTACCCTTTATCATTCAAAAGTATCTAGAAAAAATTGATTTTAATGGACTAAGAAACACAGCTTGGAATTTATATTCATACTGGAGAGATGTATGTACTCTTTGTAGCTCTGTAGCAACTATTCGGGTTCATAAACAGCAAAGTATTTTGCAATAAAAAAGAACTTTACTACTTGTACCTGTTATTATTACTTCCCCAGATACATCCTTTATTTCTGCAATATTGATTTTCAAAAGTAGCATTTAAAAATTGGAAAGTGATAGGCTTCTTTTGAAAAGTGAATAAAAGTGTATATGTATACAATATATATGCAATATACATACACATACACATGTTTGTACAGTTTTAATGAAATGTTGAATTTTTGGTAAACAAATAGATAGTTTTCTTATGTATAAATCACAACTTTAATTATTGTCCTGTTCTCTAGAAATTAGGATACTCTCCCCACTCTGCCCCCTAAATCAGGAATATTTCTGGACCATGGTTTTATAATTAGCTCTGGAACATCTCTGGAGATGTTTGATATACATGAAGGTCTATGTGGAAAGTCCCTTTTCCCTGAAGCAAATTTAATTAAAAAAAGAATATGCAATTAATGGCTCAATGAAAAGCATTGTTGTTGCTATATATCTCTTCAATTTATCTCTCTATGCATTATAATGGTTGGGCCTCCTTTTGATTTTTTGCACTTTAATGGAATCCCTTCTACCATTCAAGGATAAACAACTTCTTGAAAGAGTTAAGAGATAGAAGTTGAGAAAATAGGAACTTACTACGATCTAGGTAGGCCTTTTATAATACTTATATTTTAAAATAGCTTCTCTGATTTTGGTGGCTGAAATTGGCTGGCTAGGATGGGATCCTGAAGTACTCTGTTCACTAAAAAAGTTTTTTCTACTTTCAGGGTGGTTTGGTACAAGGAAAAGGTCTTAATATCTCAGACAAAAACAGAACCAAATAGCTGAGCTCTTAAGAGAAAGGAATATATTTCAGGTAATACGTTTATGAATAATATTATATAAAATAACTTACTGTTCACATAATTGCACATACTTCAAATTTACTTTAACATGATTTTATAATTTAATATTTTTCTTTATTTATATTTGGATGTAATTTGAATAAGTTAGATTTGGAAAAAGCTAAAATATGGGTACTCAAGAATTAACCATCATTTATAGGTCATGAATTTTTTCCACATTTTTATTTTGAGCATATTTTTTATTCTATCATGCAAAAATAAGAAAATATTTATTTTAATTTCAAAAATTAAATTGTGAGTGAAAAACATCATTCATAAATTATATATATTCATAAGTCATTCATAAATTATACATACATATATATGTTTTATTTTTTGGTATTAATTGTGAATAATTTTTCTTGTTTGTTCATATGTTTATCTGTTTATCCTAGTTGCATTTATTTATATTTAAGACTAGAAAATTATATTTGCCATGGATTATAGAGGTAATGGTATGATTACAGTTATTCAATTCTCCTTTAATTCCAGAGCTGCTAAATTTCTAATACACTTAAATAATCCCCTTTTCATATGATAGATGTAGATTTATTGAAAAACCAAAAAAACATGAAATAGATTGCTGTTCAATCACTTCTCTATGACTCTATTTGTGGTTCTTCTAGCAAACATATTGAGGTGCCTTGCTATTTCTTTCTTCACCTTGTTTTTCTGAATTAAAAAGGGTTAAGTGATTTACTCAGGGTCGTGGAACTAGTAAGTTTCTGAGGCTAGAGTTAAACTCATGAAAATTCTCAAGTCTTCCTGATTCCACATTTAGTATTCTATCCACTGTTTTACTTCACTTCCCTGTAAAATATTATATATCACATATAACATACTAATATACAAATGAAATTGATCATTCTCTATTACTAAGAAGGTATTGTGTAATAAAATGAAGATGGAGTTTTATTTTATATATCTTAATAGAATGATAAATAAAATTACTTGCAGGACAAACTGATACCATGAAAAAAAGAGAGTGTTTTTTTTTAAAGCATTTTATTCAGTAGATTGTAAGATATATTATTAGAGGTACAAAGCTTATGTAAAAAACAAATTGTTTACTAAGAGAGTATAGTCTAGAAGGAAAATAAGACAGGTACATAAAGTTTTAAGTCACATGCTTTCTGGAGAAAATGAAGACATCCAAAGATCTGGAAGAGGATTCTATGATGTATATTTTAAATGAAAAAGTCAGACAACGGGATACTTAAGAAAATTGTAGATCTTTGCCTCTCATCTTAATAAAGATCTTGGAAGAGACAGGTGGCAAAAATGGAATACTGGACAAAAACAAAAGTGTCATTACCATAGTCAAGAGGTAAGTGAGCACAATAAGAAGTGAATGGTATGAAGACACATGTCTTATCATTCTTTATGATGTCTGCAATTTTACTGAGAAAATTTTGTCCAATAGTTTTGTCTGGAGCTCTTTTAATCAATCTTTTACTCATTAAATCTTTTAATTTAATTTTAAATGTGGGATTTCATTTAAATTTACTTGACAGAACTACAATAATATGAATCAATGAATGTATCTAGATACATTACATAGATATATACACATCCATACTTTATGCACATGCATGTATGCACATGAATCTATATTTGTGTTTATATGTGGAGGTTGATGACATTTTGAAATATCATATATTTGTGTATTATAGATATTTTCAATACTGTATAAATATTTCCTCATATCACATATCATATACGCATATATTTAGTAACATTTATTTGAGGGGCTATACCATTTCACTAAGTTATATATGAAGAGACGTTGGATTTTGATGTCATTAAATTCATGAAATCATAATTTATAGAAGGGCAAATAAAATTTACATAGCTAATTCTAGGAAAGCATTTTGCAATTTATAAAATATTATATAATTATTGTAAGTTTTGTTGATTTCTGCACTTCAGCAGCATTCTTTGTAGGTGCTCCATTCACAGATGCAAATAACATTCCCTTTTATAACTTCCTAAAATAAAAGTATTTTATTCCCCTGGTTATATATAAAAATATATATATAAATAAAAGTAAAATGAGTAATCCATATTCTGAGTTTTCTTGCTTTCTTGACTTCCCAAAGGTTATATTCTGTGGGAAAAACTTTCAAGTGCACAGGATCACCTTGATACCATAATAGTATAGGATTTCATTAGAGTTATTATCATTGCTGCTGATGTTAATTAGTATTTTGTGGTGATTAGCATTAATATTATGATAAACTTGTTTGGGTTATATATTTTTGGATTTTTGGATAAAATTGTTTAAATTTTATAATTATTTTATAGTTATTATTGACTGACAATGAGAATTAAAAGACTATCACATCTGTCTTGATCAAATTTTAGTCATGCTGTTATTAACAAGTGTAATGATACTGTATGTGAAATTATTCATAAATACATTGCAAAGGCACATCTGAATGACATTATCTAGCATGGGAATGTGTGTGTACTATATAATTATGTGAGAACATTTGGGATCAAAATATCTCTCATATCTGTTATGTGTTTTTTTTTTTTTTTTTTTTTGTGAAGGAACATATATCTCAAAAAAGATGTTCCTCGTGCTTCCTATTGCTTATTTCCTGGCCCAGCACTTATGATTTAAGAAACCAGGGGAATTTCTTTCTGGCTATATGAACTTTAGAACCACAATCATCATCCCAGAGTAAATAAACCCACCTACTTTTCCTAATACTTGTTGGTCATCATCAGAACATGGAAGATGGATTTACATTGTTATGCCTTATTTTTCCATTCATTAACATTCCTGTTCCAAAAGATTTTTGTGAAAACAAGACCACTTTTTAAAGCTAAAGAAATTCCTCAATTCTAAAACTAATTAAATAGTAATAATATTTTTATTTATAGGTAAATCAATTTTGACTTTCGAATTCATACATTAGAGAAAGCAAGAAAAATATGGAAAGCAAGAACAATGTGACTGAATTTGTCCTCCTAGGACTCACTCAGAGTCCTGAGATTCAGAAAGTGTTATTTGTTGTCTTCTTAGTAATCTACATTATAACTCTTGGGGGCAACCTTTTGATTGTAGTAACAGTGATTTCCAGTAAGTCCTTGGGCTCCCCCATGTACTTCTTCCTTGCATATTTATCTCTTATGGATGCTGTCTATTCCACAGCTGTTTCCCCCAAAATGATCATAGACTTGCTCTATGAGAAGAAGACCATTTCGTTCCAAGCTTGCATGAGCCAGCTTTTCATTGAACACTTTTTTGGTGGTTCAGAGGTCTTCCTCTTGGTGGTAATGGCTTATGACCGCTATGTGGCCATCTGTAAGCCCTTGTATTACTTGGTTATCATGAGACGCCGTGTATGTATTTTATTGCTGGTTGTAGCCTGGATTGGAGGTTTCATTCATTCAGTGGTTCAGCTCCTTTTAATTCTACAACTGCCCTTTTGTGGCCCTAATGTCATTGATCATTTCATATGTGACATGTACCCGTTATTAGAACTTGCCTGTACTAATACCTATATCATTGGACTCTCAGTGGTTGCTAATGGAGGAGCGATCTGCGTTGTCATCTTTACAATGTTGCTCATCTCCTATGGAGTCATCCTACGCTCCCTGAAGACCCATAGTTTGGAAAGCCAGCGCAAAGCTCTTTCTACCTGCATGTCCCACATTACAGTTGTTGTCCTATTCTTTGTTCCTTGTATTTTCATGTATGTCAGACCTGTTCGCACCTTCTCCGCTGATAAAACAATGACTGTAATTTTTACTATTATCACTCCCATGTTGAACCCCTTAATCTACACCCTGAGAAATAAGGAGATGAAGAATGCCATGAAGAAACTCAAGAACAGAACAAATGACTCAATTATACATTGATGGCCTCTAAGGGAAACACAAAAGGATATTTCATACTTAAGTCTTGTTTTCTGGGAAGGGAAGGAAAGTGGCTAATGAAGAGAATATCTTTTCTATCAGTCAATAGACAAACATTTATTTTATCATCACTTTTATGTTTCCCAAAGCTAATTTTGATGAAAACACTACTCTAGGCGGAATATAAACTCCTTACAAAAACAGCTATTCATTTTGTGTTTGGGGCATCTTTTTTTTTTCTCAAAAGAAATGGGTCTAATGATTACAAAAAGAAGAAAATTGTAATCTATAATAGATATCAAACATGGTGCTGAGAACTGATTATAGATAGGGAGGGCTTCTGTGGGAATATACTTTCTTATTGAATAAATGAGATTGTTTCTTTATTGACTTGAACATATTACATTTCACATTTTAAGTACATATTCATTGGTGTCAGTAGGATATATAATTATATTTTTGCCTTTAATGATGTAAAAGACAGCATGGTTTTGTGAGAAGAAAAATCTACTTCAGCAGGAAGAAGATGCCAGCTCAAATGCTGTGTTTGACCCATATACCCTGTGTGACATCGAACTAAACTTTTTAGTTACTCAAGCACTTCTCTAATAGAAAGATTTCTTTAGTAGCAGTTTCTGTACTATTGAAATCTCATGTTAAATGTACTATTTTCAATAATATCAACAAAAATATAAATATTATAATGATGAGCATAAGGTCAATAAGTGTAATATAAAACATATAGATGCATGAATATTTTGTTTTATATAAAGGATATATTTATACAAACAGCATATGTATTATGATATAGAGTAGAGGAACACTCACTGTCAAGGGTCAAGTCCTATTTTCAAATTATTCCAGTGATGTTTACTTTTGTTAACATGGGAAAATAAATTATTGGGCCTCCATCTCCTAGTTAGTAATGAGACTTAAATTAGATAATGTTTGAATTCTCCTGCAGTTGTAATTATAAAGTTATAACTAAATTTTATAGATTAAATTATAATTTATCCTTGAATTAAAAACAAACAAAAAAAATATATGAATGTACTATGATGAATCTGGTCTATCTCTCATGATTTGTTAATTATTCCTTTGAAAGATACACAATGCAGAAACTGTTTCCATATAAAAGGGAAAACATAGGTTGTGAAAAGATAGAAAAAGGGCTATCAGGGAGTTTTAAAGGCCATTGAACCACATTTAGACCTGCAAAAAGGGATGCACTAAAGACCACAAGCAAAATCCATTTAAGGCACCATCGGACAGATCTAACAGGGACCAGTACTAGATTGAAACTCTTGGAGAAACTGCATCTTATAATTAGCCATTGAGATGGAACCCATAATCGACAAAAATGTTTGACTAATTACAGAATAACATAAGTCTTATAGAAGAGAAAAATCTATGTGACAGGGGGAAAAAATGAAAAGCAGAATTTAGAAAGAAAAGAACAAAAAAAGAAATGTTATAAGTTATAGTATCATGATATAAAGGAGCAAATCTAGACCATGACACTAGTAATATGGAATTTATATATCATATGAATCCAAAGAAGAAAGATTGAGATTTTAGTACTTGTAAGCCATGAAAAGAAAGACTATAATTCAAAAAGACATATAAGTCCTTATAGAAAATGTGAGTTTGACTACATTTGGTAATAAATGTTTTCTGTATTTTAGCTATATAAATAAAAAAATAAAGTTGTTTTTAAAATTAATGATCTTTTTAGCCTAAGTCATTTTACTGGGAATATTGAGGGCCTTTCCTAGGAAGTAAAATGAATTTTATGTTGCAGTTCCCAGGATAATGAGCTAGAGATCTTTGTGACAGACCTCACCAAAACTTTATCTAGATTTTAATTTCTGGAGGGTCATTTGCCAGAAGCAAATTTTAATATATTTTTCTTGTTTACATTGATAATATAGTCAAAACAGCTCTTGATACAAGAAAATACAAATATTATTATTCCTATTATGGTTATATAACTGGGGAAACTTAGGCCTATGGTAGTTGAATGGCCTACAGGATAAATAAATAGCTAATTCACAACAGAGTAAGAACTATTAGCCAAAATCTTTTATTTCCTTGTCCTAAGCTCTTTCCATCCAAGTAAAGTGCTTACTTAGCATGAATATAATCAGAAGCTCTTTCTAAGTTGGCTCAGCACAGGATAAAACCATTAACTTTGAAACCACATAAATATTTTCTAAAATATTTTACCAACTTAATGCAAATTAGTCCCAGATCATTCTTATAATGGAGATAGATAATTATCTGAAAACCTGAGGTGGTATTAAAATATATTTAAAATATCCCGAGATTTAAGAAAAAATAACTATGAATGTGTTCTTTTATATGAAACAATTTTTTTTTCTTCTAAAGGGACTTTGGAAAAAAAAGGATAGAAAAAAATTGGAGCTCACAACTTCAAGGAATTCCATCATTTAATGGAAGAATCAATTTGTGTCACATGTTCAAAACTAAGAGAAAAGGGGAAATCTGAGAAGCTTATAGATACATATTTGTTAATAAATAAAAACAATGTGTATTCAATCTATGACTTCTCTGTGTAAGGAATTATCCTAGGAATAGAAAAATTATAAACCAAATAGTACATGACCTTAAAGGTCTCATATTCTATTTGGAAGACTACCAATTAAAATGTTAGTAAGAACAAAATATCTACAAAACTTCAAAAAAAAATAAAAATATATATCTAGAAAGAAGGATGTCCAAAAACTGGAGGAGAGATCTAATAAGACCTAAAAAAAGAAGTATTTAATTTATGATTTGAAAGAAGATAGGCATTTTAATGAACCAGACATGAGAAGAGAATATATTCCCACCATATGGAACTTCTTAGCCAAAGGCATGTGATGAAAAGTCATTTAAAGGAAATAACTAGAATGCCTTTTTTTTTTTTTAACCAGTAGTGCAAGTATGATAAATACCTTAAGGATAATAATGTGTAGTTATTTGTATTGTGTTGTGTTATATTTTTTTCATATCAATAATATGATACCCTTGAAGATTTTTGAATAGGTGATGGTATGGCCATCTGTGATTTATAGCTATGTGAAATAGATTGGAAAGTGACGAGACCATAAGCATAGTTTAATTAGAATGTTACTCCCAATAACATAAGAAAGTGATGAAGATCAGACTTTTCCTATATAATATAAAAAATGAAACAATAGGAGAAAGGTATAAAAGATATTGTGAACTTAGACATCAATGTAACAATAGATTTGATAATGAGGAACAAGCACAAACTGAAAATGATTCTAAGGATATAAATCTTTTAGTACTGGAGAAATGATGATGATGATGATGATTTCAATAAAATAAAAGTTTGAATAAGGCAAACTTTGGGAAAACATGTATTTTATTTTTAGGAAGCTGAATTTCAAATGGCTATAGTACTTCAAATTAGAGTTTTCTAACAAGAATAGGTAATGAAGAATTAAAATTCAAAAGAGAAATTAAGGGTGATTACACACATTTTGGAGTACCCTTTTAAGATCATAATTTAAATGATAAAAACTATTGAAATAATCAGGAGAGTTTATAGAGAGAGGAGTTGAGAGTTCCAGATTAAGCATTTTTACAATGTACATACAGTGGACAAAAGAAGAATCGTGTTGTAGGAATGTAGAACAAGAATTTGTGAAGAGAACCAAAAATGATCCATGTCACAAAATGCCCTAGGTAAGAAGAAAGCAAGATTAATGTCACAGAAATTAAGTTAGTAGAGGAAAAGTATACTAATTTATAATAAAAACTATAACGAAAGTATAAAACTATGTAATGTTCTCCTTTAAAATATAATGTTCTCTGGGATTAGGTTTCTTGGGGGCTTCCAGAAGCAGCCTTAGTTTCAGTTCAGTGTAATAATCACCTCAAATGCCAGGTATTAAAGTCCAAATCTTTTATTACCTCTTCCAAAATCTTATCTCCTTCACTTGGGGCTCCAGCTAGGTTTCTGGAGGCCTTCCTGATCTTGGTTTCAGTGTTCTCCACAGGAAAGCCTGCCATCACCTCTCTGACTTCCTTTGTTCTGCCCAGCTGCCATCTCCTTCACTTGGGGCTCCAGCTAGGTTTCTGTAGGCCTTCCTCATCTTGGTTTCAGTGTTCTCCACAGGAAAGCCTGCCATCACCTCTCTGACTTCCTTTGTTCTGCCCAACTGCTTGTGAATCTCTGGAAGTCCAACCTGCTTGAGTCTCCTAGTTTATATATGCTTTTTTAAAGGTGTGAATCTTGTGGAACTGTAGTAAGTGCTAAGTACATTTAGAGAACTGTTAAGCACCCCTGCTAAACAACCATTGTCTCCATCAATTCCACTGACTTAGCACCTTGTAAGAATTCTAACAAAACTATACTAAACTATATAAACTATACTAAAAGCTGGATAATAATTTAAAATGAGAGGGAAGGGGAAAAAACACATTCAGAATATTTTGATATTTTGATAACCTTCAACACTTGAGTCTTAGCTGACTGATGATACCAATAACTATTTTTTAGAAGAATAGATGGTGAAAAAAGGTGGGGGGACCCTTAGAAACAATATATCTTAGATGTTTTAGCTATACAAAGTAAGAAAACTTTAAGGAAATAATTTGACTAAATGAAGCTTCCAAGTGCTTTTTTTGTTTGTTTGTTTGTTTGTTAATAAGTGTGTCAAATATATCTTCCAGTAGAATGAAGAAACTAATTCTAAGATAAATTGAAGAGGAGAAAAATTGAAAAAAAAATGATTAAGGCATCAAACTCCCTAGAGGAAATGGGAGAGGGCATAATCAAGATATTAAGCAAATGGGCTAGCTTTGGAAAAGAAAAGAAATACATCTAATCAGGGACTGAAGAAAAGGAGGAAAATGGGGGGGAGGATGATTAAGAGAGAGTTCAATGTTTTAAAAAGAGCAAAGGGTAATTGCATCCTTTCAGATCATAGGGATTTGAAAAAAATAGATCCTTTCTTTTGAGGAGAGTTTGATGGCATGCTAAAAGTTATTTTTCCCTCTTCATTATCTAATCATGTTTCTCTTCCTTGAGTACACATTTATGTCCAAAAGTTTGTTAAGTGTGTGTGGGAGTGGGAGTGTAATATTCTTGCAAAGCATTTCTGAAAGTATGCTTTTTCAACTTTATCATCATTTGAGGATGAAGGTAGGTAAAGCATGAAGGGAATGAGTTCATGGTTCATTCCTATGTGCAGATAAATAAAATTTCTTGGGAATATTTTTAATGGGATGAAGAAATATATCTATTCACTATTTTTGATATGACTAAATTCTGTATGTTTTTCTTTAAGATATCTGGAAATTTACAGTGGCAGGAGGTATTATATTCAAATCATTTGCAAATCTAGTCTGAGGCTTCTCATTTTCACCATTAAGAAAAAAACAAACTATATAGTAATTTTCTCTCTTGGCAACAGAAAATCAAGGTCTTCAATCATGGATGGGAAAACCTAGAACAGATTACTGTGGTGTTCTTTTTTTTTCCCTCAAATATGAGGGTTCTCTGGGTGCAGGTTTCTTGGGGAGCTTCTGGAGGCAGCCTTAGTTTCAGTTTAGTTCAAAGTAATTCCAAAATAGCGCGGTTGGTTTTCTTAGAGGCCTATCTCCCTGCTTGGTTCCAAGAGCTCTTGAAGCTTGTCTGTAGCTTCAGCCTCCAGCTCTCTCTGAATCTTGGTTCTCAATTTCCCAACTGAATTCTGGCTCTCAATCTCTTCAACTATCTCTGACTGACACACTGAGAGCTTCTTATATGTGATCTCTTAAAGGTGTGAATCCAGAGGTTGACTCCTTCTCTGAGAGAGTGGGATTGTGGGTTTCTGATTTGTGAGGATTAGCACCTATGAATCTCCCAAACTTGTGAACATGTATGAGCTAATGTGTGAACTCTCAAAGGTATAAGCATTGTTTCTATCAATTCTAGTGACTTAACACCTGTAAGGATTCGCTCTAATGTGTAAACCAATTACATAAGCATTGTTTCTATCAATTCCATTGAGTTAACACTAGGATTCTAACATCTCCCACTTTCTTTTGATTTAGAACATAGGTGGTCATGACCTCCCTGACTTCTCAAGGAGATGAGAACCCCCAAAAAGGTGATCATGCCTTCCCTGACTGCTCAAAAAAGAAGTGAAAACACCATAAAAAGAAGGTGGTCACATCCTCCCTGACATTTCAGGAAGGGAGATGAAAACACCAAAGGAAATGGGAAATCAAATCAGATTAGTGGGATTTTAGTGCTATGTACTTTTTTTCAATACAATAAGTGTTCACTTGCTGTTATTGTTGTTTAAGCCTTTTTATATCTTTATTTTTATTTACAAACACTTTGTCAAAAGTGCTTTATCAGCATTTTGCACTAGAATCTGAGAGGTATTCATTCCTTTGAATGCCATTCTATCTGTATTCTCAAGTGTAGATTAGTATATTTCTGGGGTCCAAAAGGAAAATCCATTATTGATTTCTATGTTCTTTCCAAACAAGAGTCTTTGAACAGGAAGGGAGCTTATGTGTACATCATAGACTCAGCAGTTGGTTGATGGATTACAACAAATGGTGTTCAAGCATTAAAAATAAATAGATTTTGTTTTTGTGGTTCTTTTTGAAGGTTATTTTTCAGTAGGCATAGGTCTTTCTTTCTACCAAATTTGAATAAAGAGATCTCACCAGTAACATAGCATGGTCATATATCAGAATTTTTTTGGTATTATATGTAAATATTGTACAAATGACCAAACATAGAATTCTATTAAGCTCAGATTTCCTTTCGGATACATATAAACTTGGAAGGAATGTGACGTTTCACAACTTTGTGAAAAATTAAGAAACATTATAGTAGGAAAAACAATAACAACAACTACAACGACAATGACAACAACAAAATGATATATTTAGAGTCAGAAGACTATGGGTTAATTCCTGACCCTGCCACTTCTTAGTTGTCTTTCCAAAAAATTCCTTACCATAATAGCACTAAAAATGAATAATAAAGTAGAATATAAATAACTCATTCAGAGAATAAACTGACATTCAGAGAACTTAAAGTATTTGCCAACAGCAATATATGACAACTAGGTCTTAGGTGGGTAAAGTGTCTGGTCTATAGTCAGCAAAATCAGCTTCTTGGATTTCAATCTGGCCTCGGCACTTACTAGTTGTGTGACTCTGGGCAAGTTAAATAACTTTTGCTTCAGTTTCTTCTTCAATAAATAGAGCTGGAGAAAGAAATGGCAAGTTCACTGTGATATTTTTGCAAAGACAACCTGAATGGGGTAACAAAAAGTCAGACAAATGTGAAATGATGAAAAAAGAATGATGCAAATATAAGACATTAAAAAGAGTTATGATCTGAGTTTAAAACCAGGACTTTTCTTTTATTACAAACAAATTCACAGAATTTGTGAACTGTGGGGAATCTCTATAGCCCATCTGGCACAGCATATATAGATCCTATACCTTCGTGAATTTCCATTGTAATATACCCAGTAGATCACCATTCTGCTTTGATGTCACTCCATAGTAATGTAACTTAATCTTTTCAGTTTTCTCATCTCTACAATGGGAATAATATTTGCTTTATCTATTTATGGTTATTATGCATAATTAAATGTTTATTTATTGTGTGGCAAAATTTACAGATATATATTCCATGATGTGGTTGATTAGAATTGATTCCTGAATTGTCTTAAAATGTAAATATATGGTCCTATTATTACTAGATTGATTGCATTTTTTAAACCAGTTACTCAATTGTTTTGTTACATATAAATTACTTGTAAGGAAATAGTACTAATTTGCACATACTTCAAGTTAATTTCATGGAAAGAAGTTTCTAACTGTAAATTTGGGAATTTCTCTCTTGTGATTTACTGGTCTGTAATCTACTTGAAGGATATGCCTAATAATACTGTAGCTGGGTACATGGAGGTTTAAGCAAAGTAGTAACTTTGAGGCATAACTCACACTTTCTTTCCAGAATGGTTGAGCAATTCTATCATTAAAAAAAAAAAAAGCTTGCTACCAAAGCAACCTATCTCCATGTATTGGCAACTAATTTATTTAATCCAAATTTTAGTAATGCTTAATTGGTTTGGTAGATTTTATAGAAGCATAAATGGTCATATTTCCTAATAAGGAATAATTAATAAGCTAATCACATCCACATATATATTTTTTATTTTATTTAAGGCTAAATTGTTGACAGGATTGAGACGTAAGCTAACTTATAGGCAGTCTTTTAAATCTTGTACCTAAGAGATCATTAGAAAATAAATAGACATCAAAGGCAAATATAAGGTAAATTAAATTTACTTAGAAGTGAAAGTACCATATAAACATCTCTTGTAAAATGCCTGAAAATAGTTATTCTATTTCATAAAAATAAAGGCTTTTAACAAGACTACAAATCAAATTTCTAGAACACAAATCATATTATTTCATTGACTTCTATGATAAAATAAGGCATATTATTCCTATGTCAGAAGCAATTCCTTAAAGTAAATTATATTCTTTTAGTTAATAAAATTATAACACTACCCCACTGTCATATCGTAATATACTAGTTGGGTTTTGGCAAAACAATCCATTTCCTTGCAAAGGCACCTGCTGATTCCTTTTGCACAAAATTAGCTTATGTGTATTATTTAAACACTTTGTATATATTTATATGTTGTCTCCTCCTATTGAATGTAATCTTTTCAAAGGCAGATAATATTTTATCTTTGTGTCTCCACTATCTGTCACATAGTTGTTTAATAAATGCTTGTTGCAAGATTGATTTTTATGCATTTATGTGAAGTAGACACCATAATATATGTCTTCTTGACTGTTTCATAGATTTATTACGAAAAGGAATCACTATAATCAAAATGCTTGAAATCATCAGAAGGCACCTACATTTAGAAACATCTATTTGTCCTTAAGACAACTTTTATACAACAATTTATAACTAAATTGAAAATTTGTGTAAAGGTCAGATGGCGTATAAGAATATCACTGAATTTGTTTTATTGGGTCCCATGAGGAATCCTGAAATGCAAAAAATCTGCAGAAAATAATTTGCCACATCGCTTACCACTTATATTATTACTATCATGAGTATTCTGCTCATTGTGATCACTATTGCTTTTGTTGTTGTTGTTGTTGTTTGGGCTTTATTCTCAAAGAGGGCCATGATATCAGGGAGGTGATATCATGACATGTAAATGAATTGGACTTAAATGAGGGATCCCTGTGCAAAGTTACCTGCTTCACTTTTCCCTCTAAAGCCATCTGGGTACAGGGGTTAAATCTAGATTAAGATGACTGTAGACTGTTGTGGATGAAATGGGAGAATAAGCTGAGGTCCTCAATAGGTGTCAGTTTGACTGAGACAGCATCCATTTACTATTGAGGCAAACATTCTTTTCTTTCATCAAGTTCCCCAGAAATCTGAATGAGTGATTGAATAAATAAATGAATGAATCTGGAAGGGGAAGACCCTCAGGATTTCTGGCTAAATCAGAAATGATTGCTATTTACATTCAACCTAAGTCAATCAGGACCCAAACAATGACTAAATAGGGCTTAGCTAGAACCTTTTGTGGCCAATTAGAAGCAGAATGGCTTTTAGTTTAAGGCCAGGTCCTTAAGAAAGAAATCTAGTCAAAAGCTCAAGATATTTTGGGAGGGTTCAGAAGTGCAAAAGAGAAAAAAAATACTTTTAAGAGCATCTGTAGGTAAGGATATGTTGTTGTGGTATTGCCAATGTATAGAGAGGTAAAACTCCAACAGCCAATCAGGTGGCCTTTCCTAGGGAAATCCGAATTGTCCCAGTCTTCATCATACTGTTGGTAGAATGGCATAGGGAATTTTCAATCACAGATTTGACTATGAAATCATCAGTGGTATAACTTGAATAGAAGTCAATAAATTAATTTTGATAATAACTCCATGCATATTTAGAAATGTAATTGAATATGAATAAGGAAGTGTATGTTGGAAATATGGAATATTTATTCTGAAATATCTTGATTTGTTTGAAGTCATTTCAGTTTTTTTATTGTCAAGCTATATTCCGGATATCAAGTATTAATCTCTCTTTCTTAGGACTGTGATGGTCAATGATCATTGGGCTACTTACACTGTCTCAAGTTAATGTATTGCTTTGATACCTGAAACTTTCAGAGAAAATTTAAAAAAAAATCAACTTTAATATTTTCAGATTTCAAGATCAAGGTTTATGCTTCCATCCTTCTGACAAAGAATTATTTCTTAATATAGTCTGTGATAGACCACTTCCATAGCCATGGGTCTCCTAGAAATATTATACTAGATTGGATAGGTATCTATTTAAATCATAGCTCACAAGGTCTTAACAAAATGTGACATTTTGTCAAGCAACATTTCTTAAGAACAACTCAACTGAACAACAAACACAATAATAATAGAAAATTCTATGTCCTCTGAAGAACACATGTGGGATATTTTCCTATAGCTTACTACCCAAGGGGAAGAAACAGATATGTAGCACATTTAAAAGGACCCAAGAGTGATAAGTGAATGTGCCCAAGAGTCATGCATATGAGGAAGATACATAAGGAATATGTGGATTCATTGACATATCACAAGCAAAGAAAGTAAGTTTGAATATAGAAAATGTTAAAACTTAAGCAATATATTTACTTGAGACAATGTAAGTAGCCTATGATCAATAATCACCACAGTCTTAAAAAAGACAGATTAGGACTTGATACCTGGAATATAACTTGACAAGAAAAAAACTAAAATGTTCAGGAAGGAAATTCATTTTGGCCAGTCATTTCCCACATTTTAAATTATAGACTGCTGACACATTGCCTCTTTCTCTTTATATCTCTTTTGGGAATTTTCTATTGTTATTAAAAATGAGAGTTCATTGTCTTTTTTACTCATCATTTCATTGGTCAACCAATCACTCCACTGACAAACATTAATTAAGAAATTTTGTGGTGAGCAGCATTTAGATGGAACTGGAGAGTTAAACACTAAGACTCTCATGACACCTGCTGGGATTGTTGAGAGCAAGGATAAGGTGGTAGAAATTATATGCTAAAATTATACACAAGATGATCGATCTCTTATTTAACTATGAACCCTACTTTTTGGGAGGGATTGTAAAAGAAATATTTTAAGACTTTGGCAAAGGACTCCTGGCAATTCAGCTAAGCTCCTTGCTAAGTAGTTTTAATTCTTTACTTTTAGCCTTCTGAACAAAACAGGTAGACAGATATGTATATATACATACACATATATGTATATATGAGTGTGTATGTGTATACACACACACATTTATATACCTGTACCATATATAGATATATAAGTATACATGTATGTGTGTATACACACACACAGTGAGAAAGATTTATTCTTATCTTTCTAGATCAAAACAATTTTATGACAATTTCTGCTGGTATGCTGGTATATTAATAACAAGGACAAAAAATCTCAACAATCCTGTCAAACAAATAGATTCTGAGGTGCAAAAGATATTTTGTGAGTCAGAAAGTTGCCCTGGTATAATAAACTCATTAATATCCTTTAAAATCTTGGTCAGGTTCTCTGTTGTCTTCAATTTTTCTTTTGAAGATATTTATATCTTTCTTCAATTTTCCTAGAATGCTTGACATGGGTTTTTCTTCTGTCTTTGCCTATTGTACCATATATTTATCTTTTGCATAAATGTTAGGTATTAATTAGATTTGAAATTCTGGAAAAGCTAACTTATTATCTTTAAGCTGGGTTGTTTTCTAGTTTAACACAACGGTTTACTCATAGCAGGTATCTAATAGTTATTTACGGGATTTCATTAAATACAGATGGATAATCTGGAGATTTGAATCAGTCTATCAGATATTTTTATCTCATTTATAATGAGAGGTAAGTGATAAACACGAAGTCAAAAATATGTTGGCACTTCTAAAAGTTCCTCTCTGATGTTCAATTAACATGAAGTTTAATTGTGTCTTTGGTGCATGTATCTAATTAGAGAGTTGCACCCATGGGATCTCATTACTGCAGAATAAGATGCTTTATACAATGTATTCCCAAACACAATACATGGAAGAACTTTTGAAGCTCCAGAGAAAGGCATTTTACAAAGATGCCAGAGAGAATATGTTTATTAACCAACAGAGATTTATTGTAACTGAGCCAGTCAGAACTTTCCTCTATGTACTTTTTCTTCTCACTGGACCATCCTATGCCAGCTGTCTTAGTTTCTGGGATTGAATCCCAGTCCAAAGGGCTCATAGGTGAAACTTCTTTGTCAGACAGACTAATTACATTGACTCAAGACTTAGGCTCTGTTTATACAGTAGCTAGCTTGATCTTTTTCATGGGGATTAAGCCATCACTGCCATCATAACCAACTGGCCTAGAAATGTGTGAGCAAGTTTGTGTATAGATACACAAACAGCTGTGTACAGCTAGAAGAAAACCATTTATTTGCTCTGTGTGAGAAATAGTGTTTATTTAAAGAATTCTGTCTTTTTAATTTTAATTTTTTTTCTAACCCCATGGAATCAATATGCTTTTCCTATTATATATACCTCTCCATCTTTAGCCCCACCCACTACCCCATCCAGCTAGCCATCTACGAATAACAAATAAAACCATTTCAATTCATATCTTATTTTTTTCTTGTTATATTTGTCATTTTCTTCAGCACTGTGTAGTAGAAAAAATATTGAAATAGGAATTAGGGGAAAAACCATATTAAAATCACAAACCCACAAATAATTTTAGCTTTCTGGGTGATAACTTCTAATTACATTTGTAAATCTTGTGTAGTTATTGAACAAGTAAGTATAAGATGATAGATTTGAAGTTATAAGGGTCTTAGTATATTGGAATATAATTATTGTGTTTTTATATTATTATGTTTTTATAATTGGTGAAACAGGTATAGAGAGGTTAAGTGACTATCTATATCTATCAATCCAGATATACTTACATTTATGTAGATATTTCTCTGTCTCTCTGATTCTGTCTCTCTCTATCCACATATTTATATATCTCCAAGGTAGGAGACAAACTTAAATACTTCAAGTCTAACAAAGTTTAGCTATTCAATTCATTTCAACCCCTGCCTTTTCCACCAACTCATCTATCCACAGGTTAGTGAAAAATATATTTGTCAAAGTATAATTTTCTGAATAATAACATAAGTAAATATGGAAATGAATGTATTTTTGGTTGTTCAACAAATGTCTCTGTTTTGTAGATTCAAACTTGAATAAAATTACATTTGTTGATTCTACTGATGGAGGATATAAATGGATGCTTGAATTTTTTTTCTTGCTGAGTGTACAAATTGAGTAATTGAACAGGAATTTTAAAAAAAGGAAAAACAAGTAAACAACCTCTAAATTAATTCAAACATCATTTTTTATTACTACAAGCAACCAAACTACTAATTCAACACAATCCTCCCATTAGGCAATTGATTATATTTGAACTCAGAGCTTCCTAAGAAAAGAAGGTAAGCTTGGCATTTATGAATTGTGAACTATAATTTTTTTTCACAAGATATGTACTTATTTCCTTAGCATTTTGCAAAATGTATTTGCAAATACAAAAAATAAAAAAAATGGGGAGCCCTTCTTTTTAGTCTATGTATTTTATAATTTTCTTTGTGACTATTAATTATATATGATTATTAATGCCTGCTTAGGTGTGCGATTAATTATACATAATAATGTGCCTTCTTCATTGCTTTACAGGCTTCTGTGCACAAAAATATTCTACTACATTCAACAGAATGGTTCTATATTCATAAACATCTACATTTTCACAGGATTTTGGCATTTCTGTTGAGTTCAAATCTTCATGAACATGAGATGGAAAATAAGAACAATGTTACTGAATTCATTTTACTAGGTCTTGTGAACAGTCCTGACTTTCAGAAAATCCTTTTTGTTCTCCTGTTATTTACTTATATTGTCACTGTAGTTGGTAATGTACTCATTTTGATCACTATAATTTCCAGCCAGACTTTGTACTCCCCAATGTACTTCTTCCTTGCCTTTTTGTCTTTAATAGATGCATGCTATTCAACTTCAATTGTCCCCAAGATGCTTGCTGATTTGCTCTGTGAGACAAAAACGATTTCCTTCAATGGATGCATGACCCAGGTATTTGTGGAACATTTCTTTGGTGCCTCTGAGATTGTCCTCCTCATAGTAATGGCCTTTGACAGATATGTGGCCATCTGCAAGCCACTGCACTACACAACAATCATGAACCACCAGCTTTGCTGTAACCTTGTGTGTTTGGCTTGGACAGTGGGCTTCCTGCATTCAATGGGACAGATTCTTACGACATTCTGGCTCCCCTTCTGTGGACCCAATGTCATAGACCACTTTATGTGTGATATTATCCCTTTGATCCAACTTGCCTGCACAGACACTGTTTTCATTGGTCTATTGATTGCTACTAATGGAGGATTAATTCCTTTGATTAGTTTTATTGTTTTAATGACATCCTATGTTGTCATACTACATTCTCTAAAAAGTTATAGCTCTGCAGGGAGAAGCAAGGCCCTTTCCACTTGTATCTCTCACATCACTGTGGTCTTCTTTTTTTTTGTCCCCTGTATTTTCATGTATCTGCGACCAGTGGCCACCTTTCCAGTAGATAAAGCTGTAACGGTATTTTATACTCTTATCACCCCCATGTTAAACCCCTTCATCTACACAGTGAGGAATTCAGAGGTAAAAAATGCCATAAAGAAATTGTGGAATGGAAAAATGGCTTTAGGACATAAATGATACCACAAATAAATGATGTTATTAATTTCCAAAACTTACAGGATGCATACTAGCTTTTTCATTAAATATCCACATAGGGAAAAATACCTTTGGATAAGATTGTGATATAGATTATGCTTTCTTACATATATCCAGCCTATTATACATTCATCCACCCATTCCATTGTGGAATCAAGTATTTATTTTCTAATAAAGGGGTAGAACAGAATTGAGGAAAATGTGATACACATCTAGTCATTTTAATTTCCTTGGCTAATATTTCACAATATTTTTACAAATATTTGTTGTCTTTCATTTCTTCTTCTCAATGAAAAACAAAAAGGATTTTGAGAAATGATACATTATAATTGTTTGCATGTTTTTTTTTTTTGGGGGGGGGTTGGTTTGTTTTTTTTTTTTTTTGGTTTGTTTTTTTGGTTAAAGACTAAAGATTGTGAAAATGTCTTTGCCTTATAAATTTAAGGTATAGAAGTACAAAAAGTTTGGAACTGCTAGAGATTTTAACAACAATCTATCAATTTTACAGATAAAGATACAGAGATGAAGATGCGTTCTTTACCTAGAAATATATGTTTAGCAAGAAAATACATGAGAACATTTGATTCCAGAACTTTGATTCAAAATTCATTTCAAAATTAATTTAAATTCAAAATTTAACAATTTAGGAAAAATATGTTTTGAAAGATAATGATTTATTACTAAGAAATAATAACATAGTTATTCTTGTATGTTTGCAAAAGAGGAATCTAGATATTCTCAATATTGTCAGTATCATTGAAATATAGACATAGACTGATAAGAAGAAAGGTTTTAGTTTTTAAATAGAGCTGTTTTAGTTATGATGTGGATATTTCTTGCCATTGATAGAGATTATAACTTATTTGTTTGTCAACCTATGAAAATTTTATATATAACTTCCCATTGATGTCAAACATAAGCAAAATCTACCTATTCATTGTGTAAGGTAACTATCTTTGCTACCTTTAAATGATCTGAATAACCATGGAGTAAATATTTTATTTATTAAGAAATCTTTCTTCTCATTTAATATGCAAACTACATTCTCTTCTTGCACATATCTATTTCATGATATGTTTTCTTTAATATCAATATTCAGGGTTGATCCAATGCAATGTTTGCTAATTCTGTTTTTCTAGGGCCAAGGATAGAACAATTAATTATCAGGTCTCTCAAAAGATTCTCAAAAGCATTTTACGAAGCTTTAACATCAGGAGACCTAAATTCAAGATGCAGCTGTTCCCTATCAGGTGTGTTTTAGGACAAATCACATAACATCTCTGATCTGTAGTTTTTTCATTTATATTTAAGAATAGTTGGAGATAGGAAGTGTTTGGATATAGATAAGACATGGGTATTTCCTCTCTTTGGCCCTGAAAAAGTAGAGCTTTTTCTTAATTCTCCTGTGAACATTGCTTTGATCTCATTTTTCTTTGAACAAGTGAAGCACCTATAGTAATATTTTTTAAATCACAATTATATCTTAATACTAGACCATTTTGGTCTACATAAAAAATACATCCTTCTCAAAAATTAGAGAGAAAATATTTGAAGCAGATATAATTTTTTTTCTTGAGAAAGAGAAATAAGTAAAAAGGAAGAATAGAATCTTCACCTTAGATTAATTCATTTTTCACGTTGAAAAACTTGTATCCACCCATTTGGTTTGTGATGCAAGAGTTGATTAATGCTCTTGTCAAAACATCTGGAGTGACCATTTTTGCTCTATGTGCACTTTCCATTTTCTATTTTCCTTGACCCACCTTTCTTTGTGATGGCTAGATAGCCTTGCCTCTTTTGTTACATACCCCATCCATTCAGACCAGTATCACCATCTTTGTTCAGAATCTCTTGTTCTTTATTTTATAACCCTAAGCTTTTAATAACAGGGAAGCATGGTAAAATAGGAGTCACATGTAAAATGATTAGATGACTATAAATATCCATCCCAGACCTAAATATATAAACATTCTCTCATTTAGATTTTGTGCTTTAGAGTCTCAATGTAAACAACTGCAAACTCCTTTAACGTATATGTATATGTACACATTATATATGTGTGTGTATCTGTATATATATACACATACATATCTAAAAATAAATTTATATCTGTCGTATATATTCACATTATATACATTGTCAACATTTTACTAGAGTACTAGCCAAAAATAGTATGACTGCCTTTTCTATGAAGAAATCACAAGGATTCTAATTGAGAAAAAAAAAAAAAAAGGAATTCCAACCTTGGCCATTTGTTTTTAATCACTTTTTTTTTTTTTTTTGCATAAACACAAACTGCTTCTTGATGTGGTGTAAAATTGTATTTGTCATTCCATGGTGTCCATTAAAACACTTTCCACACAGTTTTGTGAGTGAAAATTTCTCTCTTTCTCTCTCTCTGTGTGTGTACACACACACACACACACACAGAGCTATGTTCATTAAGGGATAATAAATATAGTTCTAAATGTGTTGCAATATTTAAAAGAAAAAAAAACAATTAGTGACTGCTCTTAAGGATAGGAAACAAAATGTACCTCTTGCATGTAATAAATGCAAGATGTCTGGGGGGCTGTTATTTTGGTAACCAGCAAACTCTCGTTTGGAAAAGTAAGAAACCTAGATATAGGTTCTAGAGGGAGGGAGGGAGGGAGGGAGGGAAGGAAGGAAGGAAGGAAGGAAGGAAAGAAGGAAGGAAGGAAGGAAAGAAGGAAGACACAAACAAAGAAAAAACAAAGTAAGGAGAAAGAAAGAAAGAAAGACTGATATAGTTGATTGAGCACAAGAATCTACTTAGAAAATTTACGTTAAATAGAAATGAAAGTATACCAAGGTTCCTAGGTTACTAAAAAAAAAAAAAAAAAAAACTTACAATTATAAATCTAAAAGAGTATACAATTTTTTATCTTCTTTTTTGATCCATTTTATATCACATTAATATTCCATGGTATTCATTCACTGAATCCTTTTTTAAAATAAAAAAACAGCATATTATGCAGATTAATGAAACACTCCATCCAGCAGTTATATAACTTTTATACTTGTAGATCTCTTAACTATCTACTGAAAGCATATATATATATATACACACACACACATACATATACATATGAGATATTTCTTTTTTCTCTATTTCTGATTTTCTCTATTTAAATTAAGCAAAATTCAGCTACCCTAAAGATATTTTAAAAATCATTTTTTTGCATTTTATGAAATTTTTGCCTGATTGAACTCCTTTCATCCTGTCATTTTTTCCCAAGTGTATGTTCTCATATTCATCACTTCTAAAGTTTTGTAACATTCATTACATTTACATACTAGTTTATCCACATTCCCCAAGTGTTGAGAATCAAAGCTGCTTCTACTTTTCTTGTTGGTTTGTTTTTTGCTAATATAAAATTTGCTGAGTGAATAAGTGAAGATATACATGAAGAAAGCATTTATTAAACATTTACCATAATCAAAGTACTTCACTGAGCATCAGGAATACAAATAGGAAAATAAAACAGTATGTGTGTGTGTGTATGTGTGTGTGTGTGTGTGTGTATGTGTGTGTGTGTGTGTGTGTGTGTGTGTGTGTGTGTGCATGTGTGTGTGTTTTGCTATAAGGTGATAATGCTATAATCACGTTGGGAGAGAAAAATCAGAAGAAAAAGAAAAATTTATAGGAGAGATTTTTTTAAAGAGCAGGAAAAAAAAATGAATGTAGCATGTATTGATTTACATTCAGTCTTTCTTAGTTCTTTTTCTGGATGCAAATGACATTTTCTGCCCAAAGTCTATTGGGATTTCTTTGGATCACTGGACCACTGAGAAGAACCAAGTCATCAGAGTTGATCATCACATATTCTTGCTATTATTGCATACATTGTATTCCTGGTTTTTCTTGCTTTGCTCAGCATCAGTTCATGTATATCTTTCCAAGCTTTTCTAAAATCAGCCTGTTCATCATTTTAATAGAACAATAACATTCCATTGTCTTCATATACCATAACTTGTTCAAATATTTCCCAGTTGAGGGACAGTTACTCATTTTCCAATTCTTTGTTACCACAAAAAAGAGCTGATATAAACATTTCTGCACATGCATATCTTCCCCTCCATTGTAATTTCCTTGAGGTATAAACCCAGTAATGGCACTGCTAGATCAAAGGGTTGCATACATGTTCTTAAGAAATAATATACCTTGTTCCTGCTGTTGCTGCTGTTGTTATGGCATGTATATTGTTCCCACTACATATCAAAGGACTTTATAAATAGTATCTCAAGTGTTTGATCTTCACCACAGCTTTGGGAAATAACTGCTATATTATCTCCATTTTCCATTTGAAAAAAAATAGGCAAATTGATGGTAAATGCCTTGCCTCAAATCATCCATAGCTAATTAATGTCTGATAATGAATTTGAACTAATGTCTTCCTCAAATCATCCTCTTTATAACTTTTTATCAATCAATTAATTATTATTAATTTAAATAATTCATTGTTATTAATAATTAAATTTTTATTAATTATTAATTATCAATATAATTTTATTGATAATTAATACATTTTATTAATTTATTTTTATTAATCATCAAATGTACAAGTTACAACTAATTTAGTCATTCTCCAATTGATGGACATCCTCTTAAATTTTATTTTTTTCACCACCACAAGTTGTTGCTAGAAATATTTGTTTGTATATACATATACACATAATGTACACAAATAAACACAAATGTATACAATATACGTGTGGGGCTTTATTATCATGTTTCCTGGTTATCTGATACCTGAGGGCATAAAAGACCTATCCATGTGCAGTCCAGGCCCCTCAGACTTGGTGAATATTTAAGGATCCCACTCAAATCAGCATTCCCCATCTTTCTGAAGTGACAAAATTCCATATGGGGGGGAGGATGGGTGACTTCTATAAAATCTATGTGCTTTGTGTCTTTGTTGAAGATCTTTATAACCTTAGAGTCAAGTGAACCTCATTTTTGTTGTGTTCAATGAATCCCTCTTTTTATCCCAGAATCAAATCTAATTAAACAAGACACATCTGACCTACTAGTTATATCACGTATTGCACATGAGGAGAGAGAGATGGCCAAATATGGATACCAGAGAAAAGACATGGAGTACTATTTGAAGACTATCAAGGCTGATCTGGCTGGGCCCTAGAGAGAAGAAAGGGGAATAAAAGATAATGTTTGACCTGTACTACATGGACCATAAAGTTATATGTCTTTAAAAAAATTCTTAAATATCCAGTTGTTTAGTGTCTTCTATAATTGTGTAAAACACAATATACATTCTGTGTTGCTGGTTTTTTTTTATTTATTTGTTTGTTTTTTTGAAGAGAACTAATGACATCATGGGTGATGTCTTGATTTGTGCATGCTTTGGATTTCAGTTAAGCAGAGTTGCACACAAACTTTTCATCTTTATTTGTCTCTTCCTGAGATATCAAAGGACAGTGGTAGGACAAAAATCTTGATGATGGCCTGAGATACAGTTAATGACCTTAGTGTTTTTAATACCTGACCCAATCTTTAAACTATTGGATTAAATTATTCTTATATTTCCAATCCACAAGAGAAAGTTTTCACATACTTGTAATTCACTGACACATTTGAAGCCCTCTGGCTGCCTTCAACTTGGTTAAGCTCATGTGCCCAAATGGCTTACCAGGATGTGACTATTGCGCATATTACAGTTTCTTGGAGCACAGATAAGAGTTGAGTGAATCAAGTGGACATCAAAGATGGATGAGGATCCCCATATTAAATGCATTCTTCAAACAGGTTTAATAGTTTCTGTTGTAGATTCTGATCACATTTGCCTAATCCCTCATCCTCTGTCATGTTCTATAAATTGATATATATATATTAATTTATTGGATACAGTATGTTGTCTGTTTGAAATGTACTATATACACAATTATATTTCTGTAAATAATTTTCATCTGATAGTTTATCTTAGGAGCTACCAACTCCAAGATGCCCTTTCCAATTCCCCCAATTCTCTTTTCTCTCTTTGGTTATTTTAAAAAATCTTTTGCTTGACCTTTTAAATACTTATTTGTAAACATTTACTATGTTAGAATGATTTTCCAATACAGAGCAGAGCCTGTGTTATTTTTCCACTGTAAGCACAGGATTACCATAATAAATTGCAGATGATTAGATCTTATATTTAAAGACAGTTTGCTGGCAGAATTCTGGACTTTGATTCAAGAAAACCAGAATTTAAATCCACCCTTGATATCCACTTTGGACAACTTACTTAAAATCTTTAAGACTCAATTTCTTCAACTGGAACATAGGGAAAATAATAGCTATTATCTCACAGGGTCATTAGGAAGATCAAATGAAATAACAAAGGCAAAACTTTGTAATATTTAAAGTGCTCTCTAAATGTAAGCAATTATCATTGACCTTGATGTATGGAATACATTGATTAAGAAACTATCTAAATCTGGGGAATTTGGGGATTTTTTTTCCCTAGTTAGAATTTTCTTTCTTCTTAACTCTCTGCTTTTTGTCTTCCCTGGCTCCCTTCAAATTTCATCTAAAATTCCCCCATCTTAACATGTTACTTTTGGTTACTTACTTTCTGGGGCCACATTATTGTCTTCTGCTGAATTAACATTGTTGTGTAACTTTTTTCCAATTCTAGGAAGGAGGATTTTAAAATTATTTTAGCTTTTTTTGTTGCTCTGGGTTATCTCAAAGAATCTAAATCCTAAAGACATTGCTTCTGGTTAGCCTATAGAATTCTTTGGTCTTCAGTTAAATCTATCTTTTCCTCAGTATTTCCTCCTACAATATGAAATCAGTCTTTTTAATTATTCAAATAAAATTTCTGTCAAATCCTTTCTCATTCTGGGGTGACATCATGGTGTATGAATATTCTTAGTCTGGATCCTTAATTTAGAAATTAGAATAGCAGCTTGAAACTAACAATTTTTTTATTAATGATACTGCCTCATTTTCCTGCAATAGCAATATTGGTAGTTGACCTAAATATCTACAAAATTGACTCAGTTTGCCAAGGATGTTTTTCCCCATGGAGACATAAGCATACAAAACAAATACACATCCCTCAAAAATTTAGGGAGGCTAAAATTCATTTTTTTGATGTTTAGTTAAGTAATAAGAAGCATAATTGTGTCATTGGCAATTTTATCTAATTAAGGGAATATGCTCCTGAGGTCTCATTAGTCAAAATAAAGATAATTCAAAGAATTTATTCTTAAATATGACATATAACAAAATGGCTAAGACTCAAGAGGATCACATATTCTAATGGTGTCATATAAATCAGTAGACATTTATTATAGGTGAAGCTTTCAACCCACTATGCAGACCAGAGTGTCTCTCTTCTCTTCATGTCTCATTCAGCTGACCACCTAGCCTTTGAGCTCAGGACAAAGAGTTCATAGGTGAGAATTTGGGGACAGAGGATGCTTCTTGCTCTAATAATTTAGTTATAATCCATATCTCCACAGTGCAAATATATCCTGAAAGGGTCATCCTAATTCCAGCTCTGAGAAATAGTATTTGATAATGCAGTTTTTTAGACTTTTATCTCCACCTCCTCATTCCTATTACTAATGAAAACTTTCCACTTCTCATTGCATTTCATCTTATTTTCTCTTTGCATAAAATATTTTTTACTTTTGTGCATATTTTATTTTTATCTTTTTTGTCACACTCCAACAAAATATAGAATAGGGTGGTTAGAGTAGGAGAAAGATGAAGCTGATTTCAAATTTCTACTTGCTAACCGATTTTTGGAAAAGGTGTTTCATTACATGGGGGGAAATTCTAATATTTCTGAGATATCTTTTAATCCAGACAATTTAAATAACCCCTTTTAAATCAATTAACCCTTTTCAAGTTTCCATTTTCTGGGAAGTATCAGAACAATACATTTCCCTAATATTCACCTGATTTTTTTTTCCTTTTCAGAAACAGATGCTTGAATTTGATATTTAGCAATAGTTTATTAACTTCTTTTAAAGTTTTCTTTATAATTTGCTCTCAAGGCAAGTTTCTTAGAGATTAAATTAAAATTGGAAAAAAAATTAATAGAATCTATAAACATTCTTTCAACTCTTGTATTTAATTCATTCATTCTCTCTCTCTCTCTTCTTTCCTCCCTCCCTCTGTCCCTCTTTTTCTGTCTCTCTTCCTCCCTCTCTTTGTCTGTCTGTCTGTCTGTCTGTCTCTCTCTCTCTCTCATTTTTTTTTTTTTTTGCTGAGGCAGTTGAAGTTAAGTGACTTGCCTTAGATCATACAGCTAAGAAGTGTTAAGTGAGGTCAGATTTGAACTCAGGTCCTCCTGACTTCAGTGGTCTATCCACTGCACCAAATAACTGCTCCTTAAGTAATTCTCAAGAAGAAAGAAAGATTTAGAAAATGGACTAAATGGCTATATTATCATATGAATGTCTATTATAAAGTTCCTAGAATGTGGGTAGGGTAACATATTCCTTATTTTAAATAAATTTTATTTCAGCCATTAATTTAATATTTAATTTTTAAAGTTTAAATAAATTTATTTGAATAAATAAACTTAAAATCAATGTCACAAAGTTTAACAATACTTCAATTTTCTATAAATTAAAAATCTTCCCCTTTTGTTTTTCCTCCTCCTCTCTCACACACACACACACACACACACACGTGTGTGTGTGTGCATCTATATCCATCTGTCTATACATTTATATCTATCTATATATTATGGGAAAATAGGTTATTTAGAATACCAAAGGTAAATTATAACCTCAAGCAGAAAGCACAAAAAAACCTAATTGCCACACTGCATCATGCTTATTATGAGTTAAATATATATTGCATCTTTATTAATATTTGTCCCTATCTCAATTTCTTCCATCCTATTTATCATCCATTTATCTATCCATCCATCCATCTATCCATCTATCCATCTATCTATCATCTCTTATCTGTCTATTGGGACTTGAAGTAATGAACAGAGTGACTCTTACTGTCAGAAAGAACTTAGTCCAAGTTCTATTTCTGACACATACTGGTTGGTCGAGATGCTATATGTCACTTAACTTCTCCCTCCTGTTCCCAGACAACATCCAAACAATTTAATTTGCAAAATAACTTTTAGTCTACATTACTAGAGGGAGTTTCTGTGCCAGACATGAACTTGGTATAGGGGAGTTTCATAAACCAAGGAAGACACAAGTCCATATATAAATATAGACTATACTCAAACAACAACAACACTAACAACACCAATATTCACACACACCACACACATTTGTTTTATTTTAATTTATATGATATTTTAAATTTTGCAAATACTTGTACTGGATACTGGATCTCAGGCCACAGATATGATCACATTTCCCTACTCAACCAACTCTGCTTAGATACCTATTGACTTAAGGATAAAATATAGATCTTATTAAGGATAAGATATAGATCCAAAAGTAGATTTATTTAGGGAGAAAGGGTACAGATAAAATGAATGGATACCCAGGAATGGTAAATATGAAATAGAATTGGGAGAACATATAGTCAGTGTTAGCCAGATAAAGAAGAAAGACATCATTAGAAAGAAGGCACCATGAAGAGGGAGAAAGAAATCTCATAGTGGACTTTGTCTTGAAAAGAACTTAGCTGGCCTCAAACTATCTTTCATTCTTTGTTATACTCTATTCCCTTTTATTACTTGTCTGGGCTAACTAAAATGATACTATTTCTTTCTTATGCCATTTTGTTTCCTGAATTCTTGCCTTTTATTGGCTATCCCTCATGTCTAAAATGTAAACTCTTTATCCAACCTTTTAGAATCTTAATTCCCTTCAGTGATCCTTTTGGATTCTACCTTTTACAGATGTTTCTACTGCCCCCTTTCCTCCTCCCCCAATAGTGACCTTTCCCAATTATATGGATGAATAGACAGATAACAGATAAATATAGTTATATGTCTACATTTTCTCTTTTCTTATATAATGGACTATGAGATCAGAGGCTATTTTAATAACAAGAAACATATAAAGATACTTAATAAAAGCTTATTAATTAATCATTTGGTTGTTATTTCAATTTTATAATAACCCCATAATGTAAATATTATAAACATTGTTTATTCCATCCAAAAAAAATGAGTAAAAAATCCCTGAGTGGCTAATTCCTCATGGTAGTAAACCATTAGTATATAAGCAAATTGCAAACTAATTATGAACAAAGACATTTGACCTCAGTTCTTCTTAAAAACCAAACTGGCACCCTATCTATTATGCGAGATATTCTTTATGTATAAATAGGCACAACATCACAAATTTTCATAATTGGAAGGGACCTCAGAAAGCATCTAGTCCAACCTGTGATTTTAGAAGAATCCTTCTAACATCACTGGCATTTTTTCCTCCATCCTCCATTTGTATAACCCTACTGAAGAGGGAGCCTGCTATCTCTAGTGGCAGCTCATTTACACATGCGAATTGTTTTCATTGCTAGGAGGTTTTTGCTTATGGTCCCTTTGTAACAAACCATATTTCACACTCTCACATGTTATTCAGGGACCTGCTTTGAACAATAAATCGATATTCCCTCCCCTCTCTTTTGGATCTAATTCTGTTGTTGCTTTCATAATTTTTTCAAGAGTGGAGAGTGATTTTTTTCAAAGCCATTTCTCTTTGAAACAAACATATATTCTTTCATGAATAAGACCTAGTACTAAAACTAGTATTTAACTACCATTAAAATGAGGAATAGGTGAGCATGTTTGTAGGATAAAAAAAGCCTTTAATGTTTGGACAAAGTTATAATTTACTTATGATTACCTGAAGACTTAATGTGTCTAATAACCATCCCATTTCAAATGTCCCTTTATCCTTTTTGTCATATAACAATATAAGATCCCTGAGGGTATAGGCCTTCTTCATTGCTTGGGTTCTTATCCCCAAGTGTTAGCACAGACCTGACATATATTAAAAATTGAATTATTTATCTATCCATCTATTTATCTATCGGCCTTTCACTTGCCATTTTCTACTGAATATCATCTATATTTGCCTATCTCTTCTCTTCTCTTCTCTCTCAGACACAGACACAGACACACACACACACACAACTACTCTCAGTCGCTGTGTCTCTGTCTGTCTATCTGTCTCTCACTCTGTCTCTCCTGCCCCTTTCTCCTGGAAACTATTCAGGTCCTTGAAACTTAGTTTCTCTTGGAAACTATTCAGGTTCTTGAAACTTAGTTTCTCTTGGAAACTATTCAGGTCCTTCAAACTTAGTTTCTCTTGGAAACTATTCAGGTGTTTGAAACAGTTTCTCTTGGAAAATATTTAAGTCCTTCCTCACCTTTGAAACAGTTTTCATATATTTTTTAATCTGTATCTCTTCTCCAATGTACTAATCTCACTGGAGAATTTAAATGATGGGGAAGGTCAGACTCCAATTATATTCATATAATAAAGAATCAATGGTGGCAATAGATATTAGGTGTGGTGAAGAAAAAAGAATAAGATGTTCCAAT
This sequence comes from Antechinus flavipes, assembly GCF_016432865.1. Taxonomy (NCBI): domain Eukaryota; kingdom Metazoa; phylum Chordata; class Mammalia; order Dasyuromorphia; family Dasyuridae; genus Antechinus; species Antechinus flavipes. The sequence continues at coordinate 242,896,286 of NC_067403.1, forward strand.
GAGTTATGTTAAGGCTTATTGGATAATAAAATATTCTAGTTGTTGTTATGGACAGAATATGCAATAAAAAAATCTGAATTTGTCAATTGTGAGCTATATGATCTTGGTTTCTCCATATAGGCATAGAGTGGAAAAAAAGTGTGTTGACAAAACTTGGACTCATTAGGAGGCATCTATATTCAGAACCACCTGACATTTGCCTCTGAATTCTGCATTAGTATAAAAGTGACATGGAAAACAGGAACAATGTGACTGAATTCATCCTATTGGGTCTTATAAAAAATCCTGAGATGCAGAGAATATTATTTTTAATCATTTTAATGACCTATATCATTACTGTGATGGGTAATGTTCTCATTGTGATCACCATAACCTCTAGTCAGACTCTGAATTCTCCAATGTATTTCTTCCTTTCTTTCTTATCCTTAATTGATGCCTGCTATTCATCTTCAATTGTCCCCAAAATGCTTGCAGATCTACTATGTGAGAAGAAAACAATTTCTTTCAATGGGTGTATGACACAAGTATTTATTGAACATGTTTTGGGTGCCTCTGAGATTGTCCTCCTCATTGTAATGGCCTTTGACCGATATGTGGCTATCTGCAAACCCTTGCATTATACTACTATAATGAATCATCAATTATGTTGTATCTTGGTGGGCTTGGCTTGGATAGTTGGCTTCCTACATTCAACAGGCCAAATCCTCATCACATTGTGGCTCCCCTTCTGTGGACCTAATGTCATAGATCACTTTTTATGTGACATCATACCTGTGATCCAACTTGCTTGCACAGATACCTTCATTGTTGGTCTCCTGATTGCTGCAAATGGAGGGTTAATTTCCATGATTAGCTTTGTTATGTTGATGTGTTCTTATGTTATCATCCTGCACTCCCTAAAAAGTTACAGTTCTTCAGGGAGACGCAAAGCTCTCTCTACTTGTAGTTCTCACATCACCGTTGTCATCTTATTTTTTGTTCCATGCATTTTCATGTATCTTCGACCAGTGACCACTTTTCCAATGGATAAAGCTGTGACTATATTTTTCACTCTTATCACCCCCATGCTAAACCCATTTATCTACACAGTGAGGAATGCAGAAGTTAAAAATGCCATGAGAAAGTTGTGGAGCAGAAAAGTTGTTTCAGATTACAAATGACAAATGACCAGTAAACTTGGATTATCCCTAAACTAAGACGTGTGCATAAAGGCTGGTGGATCAGATGATAACGAAGAAATAAGATGCACAAAGGATCAGTACAGAAGGACAGACCAGACCAGACAGTGACTGGATAGACCCAAGGGCAAATTCTAAGGAGTTCAATATACAGTTGGGCATTCATAGATTTTTTTTTTTAATAAAATTAGTATGTGACAAAGGTGTGGTCTATATGCTTCATGAAACTCTTTAGATTCACATTCATTGTATAACTGGTGTAAATTAATAAATTTCTACTACAAGAGCCTTCAGATGTGTTTATGTACCTAGATAGATTTCCCAGGGCTGCAACATTTTTAAGCCAGGGAGAACATACAGAGGTTATCAAGAAAGTTTCAAATACTTTATTTCTCATAGTGCATTGGTACCAAGAAATGTGCTCAATAGAAGAAAAAAAATGTATTTTCAGAAAGTACATAAAAGTTCTAGAATGCTATGAAGACTCCATTTGATGTAGACCATTTTACAAGAAGGATATTAAAAATCAGATGGTTGTCAGAGTTTGGATAACTCAAATGAAGAAACAGAAGAGAAGAAAAAGAATAAAATCAAGAGTTTGCAAACTAGAGAGATGAAGCCATTGATTTTGATGAGAATGCAAGAGGGAGGAGAATTAATTTCAAGGTACTGTATACATTTCTACAAAACCAGTAGTCATGGGAGAATCCTGATTTCAAAATTAAGACAAGAGGCTTTTCATTTGCCAAGTTTCCAACTTGACAAATGAAATTTGCTAACCAGAGTTTCACCATATCACAAATTTGATAGTTGGAGGGGATCTCAGCAGCTTTCACATTCCATATATTAGCTCAGAAATTCTAAAATTATAACCCATCCCAAATCTGAGAAAGTGTAGTAAATTGAATTCATTTCTCTAATTTGTTCAGATCTTACTTTTACTATTTGATTCCTGTTCCCATTCTTTGTATTGCTACATGTCTTAATTAAATACTTTTGTTGTTGAATCGAAGTGTCTTTGTATTGTACAGTGATGGAAAATGGATGAGATAGGAATGTGCATCAAATACATCAAAGAGATCTAAAATGTATGAAGGGTTCTTGGGTCACATAAGACCATTGTCACAAGAAGTTGAAGGATTTGTATAAATTTTTAGGGAAATGACCACAGAGAGGGATAAATAAGGAATTCATTATTTTAAAGGAATTTTTCCCCCCCAAAAGATATGTCTTCTCTAGGACATTCCTCTAAGCATTTTTACAGTTAACGTAAATTTTAATGGAGTGGAATTGAATGAAAGGATATGATATCGATGTATTTTATCCTAAATAAATGAGTAAAAAATCCCTGAGTGGCTAATTCCTCATGGTAGTAAACCATTAGTATATAAGCAAATTGCAAACTAATTATGAACAAAGACATTTGACCTCAGTTCTTCTTAAAAACCAAACTGGCACCCTATCTATTATGCGAGATATTCTTTATGTATAAATAGGCACAACATCACAAATTTTCATAATTGGAAGGGACCTCAGAAAGCATCTAGTCCAACCTGTGATTTTAGAAGAATCCTTCTAACATCACTGGCATTTTTTCCTCCATCCTCCATTTGTATAACCCTACTGAAGAGGGAGCCTGCTATCTCTAGTGGCAGCTCATTTACACATGCGAATTGTTTTCATTGCTAGGAGGTTTTTGCTTATGGTCCCTTTGTAACAAACCATATTTCACATTCTCACATGTTATTCAGGGACCTGCTTTGAACAATAAATCGATATTCCCTCCCCTCTCTTTTGGATCTAATTCTGTTGTTGCTTTCATAATTTTTTCAAGAGTGGAGTGATTTTTTTCAAAGCCATTTCTCTTTGAAACAAACATATATTCTTTCATGAATAAGACCTAGTACTAAAACTAGTATTTAACTACCATTAAAATGAGGAATAGGTGAGCATGTTTGTAGGATAAAAAAAGCCTTTAATGTTTGGACAAAGTTATAATTTACTTATGATTACCTGAAGACTTAATGTGTCTAATAACCATCCCATTTCAAATGTCCCTTTATCCTTTTTGTCATATAACAATATAAGATCCCTGAGGGTATAGGCCTTCTTCATTGCTTGGGTTCTTATCCCCAAGTGTTAGCACAGACCTGACATATATTAAAAATTGAATTATTTATCTATCCATCTATTTATCTATCAGCCTTTCACTTGCCATTTTCTACTGAATATCATCTATATTTGCCTATCTCTTCTCTTCTCTTCTCTCTCAGACACAGACACACACACACACACACACACACACACACACAACTACTCTCAGTCGCTGTGTCTCTGTCTGTCTATCTGTCTCTCACTCTGTCTCTCCTGCCCCTTTCTCCTGGAAACTATTCAGGTCCTTGAAACTTAGTTTCTCTTGGAAACTATTCAGGTTCTTGAAACTTAGTTTCTCTTGGAAACTATTCAGGTTCTTGAAACTTAGTTTCTCTTGGAAACTATTCAGGTCCTTCAAACTTAGTTTCTCTTGGAAACTATTCAGGTGCTTGAAACTTAGTTTCCCTTGGAAAGTATTCAGGTGCTTGAAACTTAGCTTCCCTTGAAAACTATTCAGGTGTTTGAAACAGTTTCTCTTGGAAAGTATTTAAGTCCTTCCTCACCTTTGAAACAGTTTTCATATATTTTTTAATCTGTATCTCTTCTCCAATGTACTAATCTCACTGGAGAATTTAAATGATGGGGAAGGTCGGACTCCAATTATATTCATATAATAAAGAATCAATGGTGGCAATAGATATTAGGTGTGGTGAAGAAAAAAAGAATAAGATGTTCCAATGAGTTATGTTAAGTCTTATTGGATAATAAAATATTCTAGTTGTTGTTATGGACAGAATATGCAATAAAAAAAATCTGAATTTGTCAATTGTGAGCTATATGATCTTGGTTTCTCCATATAGGCATAGAGTGGAAAAAAAGTGTGTTGACAAAACTTGGACTCATTAGGAGGCATCTATATTCAGAACCACCTGACATTTGCCTCTGAATTCTGCATTAGTATAAAAGTGACATGGAAAACAGGAACAATGTGACTGAATTCATCCTATTGGGTCTTATAAAAAATCCTGAGATGCAGAGAATATTATTTTTAATCATTTTAATGACCTATATCATTACTGTGATGGGTAATGTTCTCATTGTGATCACCATAACCTCTAGTCAGACTCTGAATTCTCCAATGTATTTCTTCCTTTCTTTCTTATCCTTAATTGATGCCTGCTATTCATCTTCAATTGTCCCCAAAATGCTTGCAGATCTACTATGTGAGAAGAAAACAATTTCTTTCAATGGGTGTATGACACAAGTATTTATTGAACATGTTTTGGGTGCCTCTGAGATTGTCCTCCTCATTGTAATGGCCTTTGACCGATATGTGGCTATCTGCAAACCCTTGCATTATACTACTATAATGAATCATCAATTATGTTGTATCTTGGTGGGCTTGGCTTGGATAGTTGGCTTCCTACATTCAACAGGACAAATCCTCATCACATTGTGGCTCCCCTTCTGTGGACCTAATGTCATAGATCACTTTTTATGTGACATCATACCTGTGATCCAACTTGCTTGCACAGATACCTTCATTGTTGGTCTCCTGATTGCTGCAAATGGAGGGTTAATTTCCATGATTAGCTTTGTTATGTTGATGTGTTCTTATGTTATCATCCTGCACTCCCTAAAAAGTTACAGTTCTTCAGGGAGACGCAAAGCTCTCTCTACTTGTAGTTCTCACATCACCGTTGTCATCTTATTTTTTGTTCCATGCATTTTCATGTATCTTCGACCAGTGACCACTTTTCCAATGGATAAAGCTGTGACTATATTTTTCACTCTTATCACCCCCATGCTAAACCCATTTATCTACACAGTGAGGAATGCAGAAGTTAAAAATGCCATGAGAAAGTTGTGGAGCAGAAAAGTTGTTTCAGATTACAAATGACAAATGACCAGTAAACTTGGATTATCCCTAAACTAAGACGTGTGCATAAAGGCTGGTGGATCAGATGATAAAGAAGAAATAAGATGCACAAAGGATCAGTACAGAAGGACAGACCAGACCAGACAGTGACTGGATAGACCCAAGGGCAAATTCTAAGGAGTTCAATATACAGTTGGGCATTCATAGATTTTTTTTTTTTATAAAATTAGTATGTGACAAAGGTGTGGTCTATATGCTTCATGAAACTCTTTAGATTCACATTCATTGTATAACTGGTGTAAATTAATAAATTTCTACTACAAGAGCCTTCAGATGTGTTTATGTACCTAGATAGATTTTCCAGGGCTGCAACATTTTTAAGCCAGGGAGAACATACAGAGGTTATCAAGAAAGTTTCAAATACTTTATTTCTCATAGTGCATTGGTACCAAGAAATGTGCTCAATAGAAGAAAAAAAATGTATTTTCAGAAAGTACATAAAAGTTCTAGAATGCTATGAAGACTCCATTTGATGTAGACCATTTTACAAGAAAGATATTAAAAATCAGATGGTTGTCAGAGTTTGGATAACTCAAATGAAGAAACAGAAGAGAAGAAAAAGAATAAAAACAAGAGTTTGCAAACTAGAGAGATGAAGCCATTGATTTTGATGAGAATGCAAGAGGGAGGAGAATTAATTTCAAGGTACTGTATACATTTCTACAAAATCAGTAGTCATGGGAGAATCCCGATTTCAAAATTAAGACAAGAGTCTTTTCATTTGCCAAGTTTCCAACTTCAAATGAAATTTGCTAACCAAAGTTTCACCATATCACAAATTTGATAGTTGGAGGGGATCTCAGCAGCTTTCACCTTCCATATATTAGCTCAGAAATTCTAAAATTATAACCCATCCCAAATCTGAGAAAGTGTAGTAAATTGAATTCATTTCTCTAATTTGTTCAGATCTTACTTTTACTATTTGATTCCTGTTCCCATTCTTTGTATTGCTACACGTCTTAATTAAATACTTTTGTTGTTGAATCGAAGTGTCTTTGTATTGTACAGTGATGGAAAATGGATGAGATAGGAATGTGCATCAAATACATCAAAGAGATCTAAAATGTATGAAGGGTTCTTGGGTCACATAAGACCATTGTCACAAGAAGTTGAAGGATTTGTATAAATTTTTAGGGAAATGACCACAGAGAGGGATAAATAAGGAATTCATTATTTTAAAGGAATTTTTCCCCCCCAAAAGATATGTCTTCTCTAGGACATTCCTCTAAGCATTTTTACAGTTAATGTAAATTTTAATGGAGTGGAATTGAATGAAAGGATATGATATCGATGTATTTTATCCTAAATATGATGATGAAAATAACATTTCATTTCTTTTCTTTGATTTCCAGGTATATGGAAAGAAATAAACAAGTTATCAGATTCCATTTGCTGCACATGGTTATGAAATGTTTTTTTTTATGTGCTAGTACATGCTTTTTATTAACATATCTTAAGTATTTTATTTGAGTTTTTCTCAATTTAAATCCCTTAGAGATACTACATGTTTATTCTGATGAAGGTAACATGCTTAAAAACATTTCTAGTGTTCTTTTCTAAGTTAATGAAACATCTTTCTATTTTTTTTAATATTTTGAATATTTTTAACCCTTTGAGATTGAATTTGACCTTTAGAATTAACCAATTTTAATTCAGGACCAGTTCTAATAGATATGACAAGACTGAATTGGGAGTCATGTTATAATGAGAGCAAAAAAAAATATGATTCTTAAAATAAATAAACTAGATGCATACTAAAAGAAGATCTACAATAATATTATCTGACATTATCAAGTGAAAGAAGGGTAATTTGGGGGCAATGAATTAAAAATTGTCCCTCCAAAAAAATCAAAAAGAAATTCAGAAGTATTCTGAGAAACATTCTTATATCAAGGAAATATTAGAATGACTTATAAAGGTGAATTTTATTATTTTCTTTATTTAATTTTAAACATAAAGCTGTTTTCAAAAATTATGGATAAATACTTAAAAAGAATATGGGGTGTATTTCCAAATAAAAACACATATACTTGGACTACTTTATATATTTCAAAATATGTACTTTCAATTTGAGATTACAAATCTATAGCAATCATTTAGAAATTATACTACGAGATTCAGAACAAGAAGGAAGCTTATAGATCATTCAGTACAATCTTTTCATTTTGCAGAGTAGCCAGCTTTGTTCCAAATATATCCAAGGTTTCAAGCTAGTAAGTAAGGGATCTGGGAGTGAAACTCAATTAAACTCTTATACCACCATGTCATCCAAAGGTTCCTTCCCTACTCTTAGTTTCTAGGGATTCCTTATCCTGAAATGTGTGAACAGCTCTACATATTTGTTTATATGTATATTTTATGTAGAAATATAAACATGTGTGTGTCTATGTATATAATGTAACTTGAGCAAGAAGATTTGGGGAAATAGATTAACTCCCTGAATATATTTATAAGAAAGATCTCATTATGATCATGTTATAAAAGATTCTTAACTGGTGATTATCCTTTCATTTGCATACAATTTGGTAAAAAAAAAAAAAAAAGATAATTATTTTGTTGTTGTTATGAGGATTAGCACATAATAGAATTATGACCTGTTTTTGTTAAATAATAGAGAAAATCAATAATTAATACTTAAAGGTACAATTTCTCATTACAGCTATGACACTATACTCATTAATAAGGACCTACTATGTGGCTTTTTCCTTCTCATTTTGAGGTCATTTTATATTCTGCTCTATATATTCATTTTCTTTAAGTTTTAAAATTTATTATCATTTAGCTCTGATTAGCATCTCATGTTAATTTTATAGCTTTGGGTTAATTTTACTATGATCTAGTCCTTTTCATTTTCAATGTTGGTAATATTAGTTTCTGTTCCTTAATTTTTTTTTTTTTACCAAATTATTTATTTGTTAATTTTACTTCCCAGTCTGGATTGCTTTGCTACCTCTTCTCTGTCTCTTAGAATTCTAGATTGCTTATGTCACTTTTAAAAAGACTATATTCCATAGCTCTATATCCATCTCTCCTACAAAACAAGTATCAAAACAATTTCCTAAATCATGAATACCCATACACTGTTGGAATCTTTACTAACTGCTAACTAATTAGAGTTGATCTAATCTTACAAGAAGATGTTTTGGGCAGAACCTGAAACAAGGTACTAAGTAGAACTACCCATAATCCCTCTCTCTGGAAGGAGCATAAATAGGCCAATGGGCCAGTCGGAGAGGGCTTGGGAGAGTGAAGACGCTACAAGTCGAGATTTCAGCGGAATGACATGAAGAGTTGGAGCTGGCTGGAGGCTGAAGAAAGCAGAGGCAGAGGCTGAAGGACCAGACCTTTGGATTTAGTGACATTCGGAGAGAGCTCTTGGAACCAAGCAGAGAGATAGGCCTCTAAGCTAACCGGGCTATATTGGGATAATAAAAGATCTGAACTTTTATCACCTGGCTGCGTTTTTGAGAAGAAAAAGATCACAACATTTTGGCGCCCTGAACGTGGGACAAACAGAACCCTCAGTGGATTTCAGTGGAAAAGCTCCGATCCTGATTCAAGTGGAAAAGCCTCTGATCCTGATCCAGTGGAAAAGACTTCAACCCAGAAATTAGGGTGAGTGCAACAAAGAAATTTTGTTAGAAGAGTTAAAGTAGAATTTCAGCTAAGATGGGACAGATATTTAGAAAACAGCCTGTTTCTGTTCAAGGAAAATGTTTAGAGAGCATTGTCAAAGTTATGGAAAGCCAAGGTTTAATTATAAGTTTACAGCAAATCACTGAACTTTTACAAACTGTAAAGGACATATGTCCTTGTTTCTCTCTTGATAAGGAATTAGATCTAAATGAATGGAAATTAGTTGGAGAGGATCTTTGTCAATTCTATGATAAAAATGGGCCTAACTCAATAATTAATACATATAATGTAACACAATTGGCTATAAGAAGTTATTTAAGTGATAGAATGATGAAAAGGAAAGTACAAGAGGAAGAAATGCCAACTTTACTAGGTGAAAAGGAGGACGAATCAGATGAGAATGGAGTTAATTATAATTCTGAGTATGATACTTCACAGCAGGAGGAATTAGGTGATTCCACATCTCATGACCCTCCCTCTGCAATTAACCCTTCATGTGTGGAACAAGGGGGAGGGAGAGAGACAGAAACACAGTCAGCTTCTCCTGTAAAGCAGAATTTGACAAGATTAGAAAAAGCATTAATTAAAGCAAAAAATGAAGGAGAAGGTATATCTGATTTTATAAATGCATATCCTGTGATTGAAGAGCTCAACTCCTCAGGTCAAAAAGAGAGAAAATACACTCCTTTTAATTTGGGAAAAATTAAAGATTTGAAAAAGGGTTGCACTCTTTATGGGGCTACATCAACTTATGTGAAGATGTTACTGGATAATTTGTCTTATGAAATCTTAACCCCGAATGACTGGAAATCCATCACTAAAACTTGTCTAGAACCGGGACAAAATTTATTGTGGCTTTCGGAGTTTCATGAATTATGTAGGATTCAAGCCCAATGCAATAGGCAAACAGGAGCTATTGTACAAGTTGCTTTTGACCAACTAACTGGAGAAGGTCAGTATGCAGAGAGTTCAGAACAGATTTATTATCCCATAACAGTGTATGAGCAAATTTCTAAGGCTGCAATAAAAGCTTGGAATTCTCTCCCTGGACAGAAAGATGGAAATAATGCTTTCACAAAAATAGAGCAAGGTCCCAATGAACCTTTTGCAGATTTTGTGGGACGTTTACAAACAGCTGTAATAAGAACCATTGGAGACAATGCAGCAACAGAAATAATGACTAAACATTTGGCTAAGGAAAATGCCAATGAGGTTTGCAAAAGAATTATATGGGGGCTAGACAAAGATGCTCCTTTAGAAGAAATCATAAGACGCTGTGCCACAGTGGGCACAAATGCTTATTATGCCCAGACTATGATGAACATGGAAAGACAAGGTCCTTCTTGGCAGAGGAATTCTAGAGAAACTCGTCGATGTTTTCAGTGCGGAAAAATTGGACATTTGAGAGCTCATTGTAGATATGGAGATAGAGTGAGAAGACAGGGTGAGAGAAAACCCAAAACCCCATGTCCAAAATGTAACAGAGGCTTTCACTGGGCCTCTAAATGTATATTGACCCAGAGGAATGAGAGGCAGGGCCCAGCTCTAAAGTATCAATCAAAGGATAGGTGGGGCATGATAGCAGCTGAGGTTACACCCAGAGAGACTTTAGAAATTCAGAACTCTGATGTCATCAACCAACAGAAAAGCAATCAGGATTACAGTTGGGAAGAATACAGGCCTTTTAAGACAACAAGACAATATCCAATGCAAACAACTCCAATGTAATTACCAGATGATGAGGAGAAATCCCAAACTTGGTAAATAGAAGGGAATTAGATTAACTGCATGGGGAAGAGGATCTGCTTATATTTCCACAGATGGAGAAAGAATCAGATGGCTGACTATGAAACTGTTAAAAAGACTTTTAAAAGCTTCAGGAATCATTGGATTTCCTAACACAAGATGAAACTGTTTTACTTCTTGAAAAACCAGCAAGAATCATTGGGTTCCCTGAGATGAAAAATTGTTGATGAGACTTTTGCAGTACTTCAGGGCTTACAGGAACTATTGGATTCCTGGCACATGAACTAATGGACAATGGAATCCTATTGGACTGTTTCTAGGACTTATGGACATGTGTAAATTTTTAGGTTGATTCATGTTGTTACATTACTACTAGCCTGTGTTATATTGCTATGTACTTATGTAAATTATGTATAATGCCTCCCATATTGATGGATTTATGTATACCATGTATATCTGTTACAAAGTTCTGGCCCATATTGATGGATTTATGTATACCATGTATATCTGTTACAAAGTTCTGGCCCATATTGATGGATTTATGTATACCATGTATATCTGTTACAAAGTTCTGGCCCATATTGATGGATTTATGTATACCATGTATATCTGTTACAAAGTTCTGGCCCATATTGATGGATTTATGTATACCATGTATATCTGTTACAAAGTTCTGGCCCATATTGATGGATTTATGTATACCATGTATATCTGTTACAAAGTTCTGGCCCATATTGATGGATTTATGTATACCATGTATATCTGTTACAAAGTTCTGGCCCATATTGATGGATTTATGTATACCATGTATATCTGTTACAAAGTTCTGGCCCATATTGATGGATTTATGTGTACCCCCTCAGAAACCCCCTATGTTTTAAAACAAAAGAAAGGGGGAGATGTTGGAATCTTTACTAACTGCTAACTAATTAGAGTTGATCTAATCTTACAAGAAGATGTTTTGGGCAGAACCTGAAACAAGGTACTAAGTAGAACTACCCATAATCCCTCTCTCTGGAAGGAGCATAAATAGGCCAATGGGCCAGTCGGAGAGGGCTTGGGAGAGTGAAGACGCTACAAGTCGAGATTTCAGCGGAATGACATGAAGAGTTGGAGCTGGCTGGAGGCTGAAGAAAGCAGAGGCAGGGCCCAGCTCTAAAGTATCAATCAAAGGATAGGTGGGGCATGATAGCAGCTGAGGTTACACCCAGAGAGACTTTAGAAATTCAGAACTCTGATGTCATCAACCAACAGAAAAGCAATCAGGATTACAGTTGGGAAGAATACAGGCCTTTTAAGACAACAAGACAATATCCAATGCAAACAACTCCAATGTAATTACCAGATGATGAGGAGAAATCCCAAACTTGGTAAATAGAAGGGAATTAGATTAACTGCATGAATATATTTATAAGAAAGATCTCATTATGATCATGTTATAAAAGATTCTTAACTGGTGATTATCCTTTCATTTGCATACAATTTGGTAAAAAAAAAAAAAGATAATTATTTTGTTGTTGTTATGAGGATTAGCACATAATAGAATTATGACCTGTTTTTGTTAAATAATAGAGAAAATCAATAATTAATACTTAAAGGTACAATTTCTCATTACAGCTATGACACTATACTCATTAATAAGGACCTACTATGTGGCTTTTTCCTTCTCATTTTGAGGTCATTTTATATTCCCCTCTATATATTCATTTTCTTTAAGTTTTAAAATGTATTATCATTTAGCTCTGATTAGCATCTCATGTTAATTTTATAGCTTTGGGTTAATTTTACTATGATCTAGTCCTTTTCATTTTCAATGTTGATAATATTAGTTTCTGTTCCTTAATTTTTTTTTTTTACCAAATTATTTATTTGTTAATTTTACTTCCCAGTCTGGATTGCTTTGCTACCTCTTCTCTGTCTCTTAGAATTCTAGATTGCTTATGTCACTTTTAAAAAGACTATCTTCCATAGCTCTATATCCATCTCTCCTACAAAACAAGTATCAAAACAATTTCCTAAATCATGAATACCCATACACTACAAATGTGAGTGTACATTATTGAAATTGCAAAATTGACCATAATAGTTTCAAAAAATATCCTAATAAAAACTTATGCGTTGGGAACCTTCACTTGGTGACAATAAAAAGATGGACAATTCCTCACCAAAAATAAGGAACACATGATTAAATGATCAAAAATGAACAAAAAAATTGGAATTGAGGAACAAGTAGACATAGTTTCACTAGATTATAGCAGTGGATGTTTAGCTGCTAAACTAGAGTATACTCGTGAATGTTTGACTTTGCTCACTGTAATCCAAAAGTGATTTGCTTCTTACATAAAATAGTGAAAATATAAGAAAGAAATAAAATAAACTTTTTTTTTTGGGGGGGGGTCAAATTTCAAGCAAAATAAGCATTGACCAAATAAATAAACCATATTGTTTAGCTAATAGAAACATAGGAGGTTTAGAATGGCAATTCAAAGCCATGTTACATCCAGACGAAAATAGAGTAGGGGCACATAGATGGATATGTCTTTAAATTCTTCCTTTGACATATACTGATTTTGATCACTTGATCTTTTTTTTTTTTTTTTTTTTTTTGAAACTGGTGAATTCCTTTTATTTTTTTTCCAGCCAGGGGAAAGAATTTATTAAGTTACATGAGCAGATCACATAGGGTTGTATTGTTAAATATCATTTTGCAATATTATTATCCTAAGATTCTTAAAAAACTTTTTTTTCTTTATGCATGGGTAATTTTACAGCACTGACAATTGCCAAACCTTTTGCTCCAATTTTTTTCCCTCCTTTCTCCCATCCCCTCCTCCCAATGGCAGGTTGACCAATACATGTTAAATATGTTAAAGTATAAATTAAATACAATATAAGCATACATATCCTAACAGTTATTTTGCTGTATAAAAAGAATTGGAGTTTGAAATAGTGTACTATTAGCCTGTGATCACTTAATCTTTTGGTATCTGGGGCAAGTCACTAAGATTTAACTTACAGAGAAATTTCCATTGATAAGAGTTTCCTCATTCAAGAACTGACTGTACCAAAGAAACATCTTGTACCTATATCTATATGTTGCAATATGTGTGGTGTATTATTCTGTGTGTGTGTGCGTGTGCGCATGTGTGTGCGTGCATGTGTGTGTGTCTGAGAGAGAATATATGTGTGTTATTGAATGCTTGTGCATGAATTTATTTGCACATGTTTCTTTATAGCCGAGTTGAGGACATTGGATATAGTAAACATATCCATCAATCCGAGTTCAGCAGTAATAATAATAACAATAAAATAATAATTTATGACCATTATATAGAATTTTAATATTTTCAAAATATTTTATATATTTTAATGCTATTTTATCATAACCCTTTTATATGTTTTTATTTTATATATGTTTTTATGTTACAAATGAATAAATACAAGAGAAGTTACATACTTGCTAGATATTATACTTCAGGTCAGTTTCTCTGGTAGAATTTTAACTCCAATATTTTTTCTCTTAGAACTTCAAGTTGTCATTTCTAAATGTGTTTAAAAAAAACTAGAGATTTTCTTTTAATGAAAGCATTCAAACAATAAAAATTAAGTGAAACTTAAGTGATCACTATTTGTACAGATTGTTCCACCCAAAAATAGGGAAATAAAAAGACTTGCTAACTGAACTTGGAGGGAAAGACATCTATTTATTGTGAGTGGCTATCAGCTGAAAATTTTATGCATTTTATTTTAAGATGTGTCATCTGCATAAATTTGAAGGCTGTAATGCTCTTCAACTCAAAATACTGGTGGGTCATATTTATAATCCAGAATAGATTATCAATAATACTAATGCTAAGAGTATTCTGTTACTTCACTGTCCAAGCATAAATCATGGCCCTAAAAAACAAACAAACAAACAAACAAGTTAACTCAGAAATTTGGTGGTCAGACAATTAACTTATGCCTTTATATCTCTTGCTATTTAAATGTAAAGCAATTACAATGCAGTTAACTAATTTTTATTTCAAAAAATAAATGTCTTTACTACACATAATATACTATTTTAGGACCCCCAAAGGAGCTTACAATTTAACAAAGGGGATATGATATATACTTAAATAAATAAGTTACTAGTTTATTGCTCTTCAGTCCTTCAGTTGTGTCTATTTGTGATGCCATGGATCCTTCACTATCTTCAATAATCTGTCCAAATTGATGATCACTGTTTCCATGACTCTATGTCTCTCATCTTCTCCCTTCCCCTTTTCTTTTTGCCTTTGATCTTTCCCAGCATCAGGGCCTTTCCCAATGAATCCTGTCTTCTCATTATGTGTCCAAAGTATTTAATTCATATTTGTCTTTTCAGTGAATAGTTGTTCATTTATTTAAATATTGACTGATCTGATCTCTTTGCTATTCAAGTTTTGTTCAACAGAACAATTTGAAAGCAATACTTCTGCAGCTCTTAAATTTCCTTATAGACCCACTCACATACATTACTATTGTGGAAAAAGCAAAACTATGGAAAAACAACAACTCTGACTTCATGAAATTTTATTGGCAAAGTCCTGCCTCTGCTTTTTAGTGTGCTGTTTACATTTGGCATAGCTTTCCTTCTAAAAAGTAAGTATTAACTCTTATTTTAAGTGTTTTGTATTTTATTATTAATTATATGTATCCTAATTTTTAACATTCATTTTTAAAACTAAAAATTTAATTTTTCTACTTCCCTTCTCTTTTCCCTCTTTGAAAAGACAATATTTTCATAAATGGCATACATATATATTATATATACACATATATGTGCAGTGGGGCATATCATATATGCATATCAGACATATTGCAAAAGTAAAAGAGAAAACATGATTTTTTAAAAAAGTATGTGTCAATCTGTATTTAAATGTCATGTTTTTTTCTTGAGTTGGATATGAGTTTTCCAATTCCTCTTAGAATTGTCTTCAATCATTGTATTGCTGAGAATAGCTGTCATTCAGCATTAAATATCATACAATGTTGCCATCACCATGTACAATGTTCTCCTGGTTCTGCTCATTTCACTTTATATCAGTTCATGCAAATCTTCCCAAGTTTTTCTGAAGGCGTCCAACTGATTTTTATAGCACAATAGCATTCCATGACACTCCTTTGTCACAACTTGTTCAAGCATTCCCCAACTGATGGGCATATTGTCAATCAAGTCAAGAGAATTGATATAATTATTTTGTACATATAAGTCCTTTTCCCTTTTTGTTTTATCTCTTTGGAGTGCAGACCTAGTAGTGGTATGCTGGGTGATTAGTGTGTATTATTTTGTAATCCTTTAGATATATGAACTAAAATGTTTTTGACTCATTTTTGAAAATGTTTGTTCTCTTCTAGACAAACAAGATGGAAAAGCTCCAATATTTCAGAACTTTCAAAGTAATACAATAGTGTTTACTTAAACAATAAGAACAATTACATGTTCACCAAGTTTATCTAATTAGGCTGAAATGCTCTTGAGAACTCATTACCTGCCATAGTTGAAGACATTTCAAAAAACTTACTCTACAAAACAACACCTGTTGAAAGTTAGGGCTCCAAAAATATTTTCCAAGGATTCCCTTGAAGATTATACTTATCAATCAAGAGAATTGTAGCTGAAATATTCAACTTTTCATGGGTGACATCTTCACTTCTCTCTGCTGACTATAACTGTATCATAGTCAGCTGGGTACTTGAGCTGTGTGCCTAGCCTAGCTGAATACAAAGGGCTCAAAGGTGAGACTCAGGGATTTAAAAACATATTTTTTGACTTCTGGATTGAAGGAGAATTTGGCCAGGCTTTTTAAAAAAGATTGAGTAGACATGTTGGTAGTTATACAATATCACCCCTGACTATTTACTATGCTTTTTTTTCCGGTGTAGTTTTCCCTGCCATTCTGTTCAATAATGTTAGCTATTCATCAAGTGGTCAAGATGTATGAATGGGTGTGTATATCGATGTAGTTTGAAAGAAGAGTTTATAAGCCTTAGAAGTAATATAATTTCCTTAATTTATAGAAGTTTGAAAATATTTTAGTACCTTTATGCCTCTCCTCCTAGAGATGACCATTTTTAACCACCACCAGTGCTAGCACTACTACCACTCCATACAAATTTATAATTCTTCTGCTCTAAACAAAAGCATTTGTGAACCTTTGCCATATTACTCAATGTGATTTGTGTGTGTATGAGAGAGAAACACAGACAGACATAGAGACACATACAGAACAAGAGAGAGAGAGAGAGAGAGAGAGAGATACACACACAAGAGAAAGACAAAGACAGAGAATGCATGGGGGTGGGGGGGTAGAGGGAGGAGAAGAGCTGATTCACATCCTCTGTGCCAGTCACCTTGAGAAGTTGTATTTTCTCCATCTCTCTTATATCACCTAAACAATCAAGAAGGTCAAACTTATGCTATCTGTAGTGACCATAGAATTTCAAGACAGAAGAAAACTTAAAAACCATTTAGTCATTTAATAGATAATGAAATTGAAACCCAGAGTGATGAAATAATTTTTTTCCACACAGATGCAAAGTTTCAGCATTATTTCAACCCAAGGCTTCTACCTTGAATCCCAGTTTTTTTTTTTTTTTCACTGTAATGAAAGGATTTTGCAAATTATTTAGAACAAAATAAAACAAAACTAAGAAAGCCAATAGTTAGTCAGAGTTATTGTTTTGAACTTCTATACACTGTTATATTCATTGAAAATAGACATGTTTGGAAAGCAAATGTAGAATTTTAAAAATATGTCTAAAAAACTCCCATTTCTATCTTTTGAAATGACCATGAATCTAATCATGATTGATGTGAAGATGATTTTTGTTCCATCTCTTTGTGAAAGGCAGAAAAAATGTTTGGTTTTTTTTTTAATGAAAAAGTTCATTTTAATTATATCCTGCTTTGGGAAAAGTAGGCAAGTGATTTAATGAATTTATTTCTTGATTAGATAGTTTTGTTTTCCTAAAGTCAGGGTAGTAGTAGCTAAGAGATAGCATTGAGTGCGGGGGGAGCTATTGAAGGTAAGGGAGAGCAGAGAGAAGGTCTGAAAACAAGCAGTCTTGACAAGAAAGGAATGGGGCTGTGGGCTGAGGATTTGTCCAGTGGATATGACTGTTGATTCAGAAAATGCTATAGAACACCATTAAAACCTATTAGTATGCAGAACAGAGGTAGGCAGGTATCAGAGTGGATAAAGTGTCACTTATGGATTCAGAAAGACTCATCATTCCGAGTTCAAAACTGTTTTCAGACCCTTAAAAGCTGTGTGAAATTGAGTAAGTCATCTAATCAAGTTTGTTCATCCGTAAAATGATCTGGAGAAAGAAATGGCAAACCACTCTTGTATCTTTGCCAAAACCACTCAGCAAAATTAGGTCATAAAGAGTGGGACATGATGAAATGACTGAACTACAACAACAAAATGCATGTAAGTCTCATAAATAATTAATATTTGGACATAAACCAGTTTGGAAAAACAAATCAGTAAATAGCTACAGAAAGGGAATAACAATTCAGTATTTACCTAATATATTTCTTGCTTATGTTATCATATTTAAAATTATTTTAAATAGAAAATTTTTGTGAAAGAAGAATTTTTATGTTTTTAGTGTTTTGATCTTGTGTAAAATAGTTTCTCATATATATATTTCTCATGATTTTGTGGTTAAAATTATTAAATTGTGGCTAAAAATAGTAGATAGTGACAATATTCATTTCTATTTTGTACATATTCAAATAAAGAAAAACATAATAATGAGCTGCTTATTTTACTTCTGAAACAACCTGAAAATTGGCAGATTTCTATGTATTCTTTTTCATAATTATATTAACACTTTCATATCCCTGGGGTTCTATACAACTCAAAGAAATGCTTGGGATTCTAATGACCTGGAAGCAAGATTTTTTTTTTCCTTTTTTCTTTGCATTTTTTTTTAACAAATAGACCAATTACAAAATATTTTAAGATGTGTAGAGCACATAATCTCATTAAGTGTATCAAACCACTGGAAGTTTATTCTAAATGTATAGCTGAAACTTATGTTAAGATATATTACATAACTTTCTTATGAAACTGATAAGTGACTGAGGCACTATTTGCATTGTCTATTAGACTATAGTTCTATCCACTATACCTAGTCATTAGCTGGTGGACTACTTTCCTACTTTTATATCAGGGATTATGTTGCAGAATTCTCATCAAGGTTAAGCTAAGAGTAGGAATAGATTGGTAGCATTTTTAATCCTTTATTGTATGGATTTATTACAAAACTCATAATATACCTAAGAGATTCAATAAAGCAAATTTCTTTAACAAATGAGGAAACTGAGCCTCAGAGAGATTAATTTTATTTCCCAAGATTTTAATCCTAGCTAATTGAAGACACAAGTCCTGCATTTTATTCCTCTAATTTTAGGTCAATGAATTATCCATTGCAATTAATTGTGTTGTAATTGTGAAGGAGTGCCATAGAATGAAGGCAGGAGGGTTATAGAAGAGGTATGGGAGAAGAATGGTGAATAAAAAGGAAGGGGGAAAAAAAAGCTCTCCCAACTTTAGGATTTAGAGAACAATACAGTGCATTGAAAAATGAATGATTACTTAATTGTTCTCTAGGAATGTAAACATTTTGTCTTTTGATGGATACATTTAATAATTAGATATATTTTTCATTGACCATAATTCTTTTAAAAATGTAATACAGGAGGCAACTAGATGACCCAGTTCTAAAATCAGGAGGATCTGAGTTCATATCCAGCCTCAGACACTTACACTTACTAGCTGTGTGACCTTAGGCAAGTCACTTAACCCATATTGCGTCAACAACAACAATCCCCCCAAAAAAAGAGAAAGAAAAGAAAAGGAAAAGGAAATGAAGAGTCTTCCTGATTCTTTTTCTCAGTTTTTGTTTTGTTTTTGTCCATGATTTCATTGACGTAAACACATAAATGTTTATTTTCCTTTTATTACAAAAACACATGAATTTAAAAAATGATGATTTGACAACTAGAGATTTTGAACTCCAGTTTCAACTCTATTTTGTATTACCTTACTTAAATGATTTAGCACTTAATTAATTTCCTCATCTTATAAAATGAAGTTAGACCTTTTCACTTCTAAGATCCCTATGAGCTCTCAAATCATGATCCTATGATCTTTGTCCCTTGGAGAATCTGCCTGTGGTACAGAAACAATTAATTGGGTGTGTATTTTACTCTTTTTAGGGAAGCTGGTTTTCCGTGAATTCTTCCTTCCTGAATGGAATACTCTGACTCTCCAAACAATGTGACTGAATTTATTCTCCTGGGACTTACACAAAATCCACAACTGCAGAAAATACTCTTTGTTGTATTTTTAGTCATCTTTCTCTTCACTGCATTGGCCAACCTGTTCATTGCAGTCACCATTGCTCTAAGCCCTACACTTTCAGCTCCCATGTACTTCTTTCTCACTTTTTTATCTTTTATTGATGCCTGCTATACCTCAGTTCCCACCCCTAAGATGATTATTGACTTGTTGTATCACAGAAGAACTATCTCCTTCAATAGCTGTCTCACTCAACTATTTGTTGAACATTTTCTTGGGGGTTCTGAGATTATCCTTCTCATCGTCATGGCCTATGATCGCTATGTTGCCATTTGTAAGCCCTTACACTACATGACTATTATGCGGCCTCGCGTGTGCTGCTTATTGATAATAGTGGTCTGGGTTGGGGGCTTGGTACATGGCACTGCCCAGATCCTCTTCATCATCCATCTACCCTTCTGTGGCCCCAATGTCATTGACCACTTCATGTGTGACCTATTCCCATTGCTACAACTTGCCTGCACTGATACCAGTATGCTGGGGATAATTGTTTCTGCTAACAATGGAGTCATGTGCATATTGATTTTTTCCATGCTTCTTGTCTCATATACTGTCATCTTGTGCTCCTTAAAGACACACAGCTTGGAAGGGCGACGCAAAGCCCTCTCTACCTGTGGCTCCCATTTTCTTGTGGTAGTCCTGTTCTTTGCACCCTGTATCTTCACCTACACACGATCTGTACGTACTTATGAGATTGACAAACTAGTCACTGTTTTTTATGCTATTTTTACCCCCATGTTAAATCCTATAATTTACACAGTGAGGAACACAGAAGTGAAAAATGCCATGAGAAATTTGCTTAAAAAAAGAGTCACTTCTACTTCCCAATGATATTTGCATTTGCCCAAATATTATAACATATGGTAAGTTAATCATGGAGGGATTATCTGATTTAAAAAAAAAAGGAATTGGAGGTTTATAGCACAAAATAAAGTTTTTGGCTATATGGATATGTAGGGTTGTGAAGTAGGAGACAAATCATGGCATTC
The DNA here is from genome assembly GCF_016432865.1 of Antechinus flavipes. NCBI lineage: Eukaryota > Metazoa > Chordata > Mammalia > Dasyuromorphia > Dasyuridae > Antechinus > Antechinus flavipes. The sequence goes on from NC_067403.1 coordinate 242,917,263, forward strand.
TAAAATTATAGTTCTGTATTGTCAATTATCCAATTGTTACTAGAGGTATTAAAAAGATGAATAAAGCTGAGAGTTATTTAAGGAATCATTTTGGCCAATTCTCTTATTTCACAGATAAAATAAATTGTGACCTAGAATGATGTTACCAACTCAAAAGGAAGACGTTAGGAAGGGACATACATTAGCACAATGACTTTCAAAAGTCACTGTTTAATTCTAGAGCTTTCTTTTTTCATTTTTTTCCTTGTATATAGTTGACATATAATAAATACTTTCAAAATGCTTGATGGTGATTAAATGGAATGGTTTCAGAAGAGGGAGAAGTAAAAATTGTACTGGCTTCATCCTGGATAAACATGAGGATAGTATTAATGCTATTTGAGGAGCAAAATGTATAAGTAGAAAGACCATTACTTTTCTTGTTATAGAACTTGTGTTCCAATCTCATGCCTGCTATTTGATATCCTTGTGACCTTGGGCAAAGATTTTACCTTTCTAGGTTGAATTAAATGATCCTATGAACACTTTGAAATTATGTTATGTAGGGTTATTTAGAAAGGAGAACTTTATAACTAGCCACTAGCTTTTGAATGTTAATTATTATTTTGTGCTGGCAGACTAGTAGAAAAAAGGGTAGAAGTCCTTGGGTGGTATTCAGGGGTAGAACTTAAAATAAGAGCCTTTAACATGTAAAGGGGACGATACATAAATCTCCCATAAATCTTTTTTCCCCAGAAAGCAAATCAAAAAATTCAATCAAAGCAAATGCATCCTATTTTCTTTAAACAGTCTCATTTAACTTCCAGTAAATTTAAATGATAGTGTTTTTACAAGTCACCAAGTAAAAAGTGTGGCCTTATCATTCATCAATTCTTTTCAAGACAGCAGCAAACCTTTCTGAAATGCATTGTGAATCATCTAGGATAGGTCTATTTCCACAGCTAATCCAAATCTATTCTGGTATAATTTAGAGGTGGAATGTTGAATTTCCCAAAGAACAAGATTAGAAACTGAGGATATGAGATTAAAATCTTGAATCTGTGCCTTATTACCTCTGTAAATTTAGACAAATCACTTTCTTCTCTTTAGCTCTCACTTTTCTAAATTGCAAAATTAAGGCTTGAACTAGTCACTATGTTTATGTTACCTTTCAGGGTAACATAAACATAGTGATTAGTTCATGGGAACATAGTTTTATATGAGGATCTAAAGCAATGGCACATATACTTGTCTCTAGTGTAAGCTCTGGATATCTGTTACTTGTCACACATGCAATGAATGTTTTTCTTGTCTGGATTTCACAGTGTGATTCAAGAACGATTTATTAAAAGCAACACCAAAAAACAAGCTAGCAAAGAAACAAAAACAATTCCTAAGTGGAAGTATTGGTTTTATATATATGTAAGCATACACACACTCATTCACACATACATACACATATAAATACGATTGGTTTTTATATAACTACTTTCCTGAATATCTAATTATACAATATCTCTCTTCAACCCAGAAAGCCATCCTTTATAATGAATAAATAAGAAATGAGATAAGAAATAAAGGAGATACAAATGCAGAGTTAAAGACAGAAAAACAAACCTATAGAAATAGCAACAGGTAGTGAAACAAAGATAGAAGCAGAAAGACAGAGAAATTAAGACACAGAGACAGGGAAATCTTGAGACACATCAAAAGATACAAAGATAGAGATAAAAATAGAGATTAAAGATAACAGAGAAAGCTATAGAGATAGATAGGAAGAGAGAGACAGAAAGACAGTGACATAGAGTGACATAGAATTAGAGATAGAAAGAGACAGAGAAAGAGATTCAGAGACAAAAAAGATTCAAATAGAAAGACAGAGATAGATGAGAGAGGCAGATAGAGACAGAGAAAGAGAATCAGAGACAGATGAAAGACAAATAGAAAGAGATATACAGAGAGAAGACTAACCTAAAGTAATACAATAGCAATTGGATAATTGACAATAAGGAAGTATAATTTTAGAATGCCATGTTTTGCCTCCCACTCTAAAATTCTACATATTGATATAGCCAAAAGCTTCATTCTGTGCCATCATCTTCCAATTCCTTTCTTTTTTTTTTAAAGCAGATAATACTCTTACTTAAGAGCCTTAAATACACTTTACAATCTTTTAGCATTACCTAATCTACAAATTTCATCCATTATCAAATTGCCAACATCTATCAGAGGATGAAGGAAAAACAACAGAGAATCTATGATTTCTGAGCTTCAAAACCAATTCTCTAGCCACTTTTACAGGTTAGTGAAAACTATGGTGATGATAAGGGTGGATGTAGTAGTGTATGGAATTAGCAAAACCAAATAATGAACGCTTTCCCTCCCCCCCATTCTAGTGTGTGGGATGGAAAAGAGGTTATTTGAATATATATACTATCTTTCAAAAGTATTAGAGCAATTATTCTTGGTAGACATGAAAATATAGCATAGGAAAGAAGGAAATGGGAATTTATTAAATGTCTACTATGTGCTAAGTGCTTAACAAATATTATCTTATTTGAGCATCACTGTGAAATATTTCTTCTAAAGTAACTTTTTTTTGGTTTACTTATTTTGTTGCTTTAAACCAAGTCCAGACTGACTTCTCTGGAAACCCATTCTATTTTCCCTAGTACTACTTTCTAGAAACAAATATGAAAAGCTTATAACCTCTTTCACTCCAAGTTCCTTTTTAAATACTTGCTAATAGCTATTTTGTTTTCCTGAAGACTTCTGTTCTCCAGGCTAAATTTAACCAGTTCCTGCAACCAATTCCCTTATAAAATAATCCTGAGATCTTCCTTCATCCAAATTATCTTCTTTTCTATGTTTTGTAGTTTGCCAGTGTCTTTTGATAAAAGTTCAGGTATTTTGTCATTAGGGGAGAATATGAAATCATTATTTTCCTATTATCATTAACAGTGTCTAAGATGCAGCCCAAGACTACTTTATCTCTTGTGGGTTCCAGATGATAACTCACTCAAACCCATTTTATGGTCCACTGACATTCAGAAAAAAAGTTGGGGGCAAAACAATTTTCTGATTAAGGCTCCCACATTCTATATTTGGAAATGGCATCTTGATCACAAGTGAAAAACTTTACATTTGTAACATTAAGGCAATTGCCTCTTTATTGGGTCACCAAGACTATCAAACTGGTTTTCTAATGCTCAGATTTGACCAAGTGACCATTCCTCTGTTCAATAAACTTAAATTGCTCCTTATTGTTTCTAGGATCAAATAGAATTTTTGATGTGCCAATGAACATTCCCCAAATCCTTGCTGGTTGTGCATGGTCAAATCTGGTGTGTTATTCTGGGGTTCAGGGCCCCACTATTTATCTTCTGTTGTTGTGCTGGATGACTCACAGCTAGTCTGCAGACTCACTGGATTTTAAACCAAGATAGAGTAGCCAATGCTATTGTATTTTGGCTAAGATCCTCCCATTCAATTCCCTGCATGGGGCTTCTCCACCTTGGACTTGTGGGATATTTAGGTTTCTTCCTACTCTCAAATTTTGGAATTCTGGAGGTTATGAATTCTCTCCCTCTTAGAATTCCCAGATCAGCTGCTACCTTCTAAATGATATTGTTAATTTCCTAGTTCTTAATACTCATTCCCTCTCAAAATAACTTAGCATAATTTGTATCTACTTAATTGCTTACTTATAGAGTTTTTTTTTTTTTTTTTGTCAAGTGAAGAGTTTAGGTCACACAGTAAATGATTTTCAGAACTAATAATATGTCTGTTGATTTTGTAAAGGACTTTGAAAACTAAAAATAGGGCAATGTATTTGAATGTATATTAGGGTCAAGAGGAATCTATTAGGTCCTTGAGTTGGGGAATGATATGGATTGTCACTACAACTTGTGCTTTGGGTATACCATTTAAGCCATTTTATAAAGGAATAGCTTGTAGAGAAGAGAAACCAGAGGTGGGAGATCAATTAGGAAACTATGTTAATACTAAAATAAAAAAAGATGATTAAAACCTAAGAGTGACCTAGGACGGTAGTTCAAAAGTGTGCTAAACAAAAAGATATACTTAAGAGATAACATGGAGATACAAATAATAGGCTATTGCAACTGGTTGGATGGGGAGAATGAAAAGAGGTGATTGTTAAAGAATTCATCTGAAATTGTGAAACTGAGGAATTAGAGGGATATTGAGAGTATAGGAAGTTGGAAAATTTAGTGGTTGAGAAGATCAAAATTTATCCTACAACATGCATTTATTATACATATTTACTTTTAATTGGTTTTATTGCATAATAACAATTAACTTGTAGTTGCTTAAGTCATAGGTCTTAGTCTCTGATCTTAATTCAGAATTCAACTGGTCTGAAATGGGTTAATTTGGGAAATACAGTTTTCCTGTTAATCACTTATCCAGTCTTGCCTCAAGGAATTTTGCTATCCTTGGGGAATGTGTATGAACATAAGGTCAGCTCTGATGCTTTTACTCCATCTAGCTATTTCTCAAGGATATCTGGTGTTAAGAGTTCAAATGTTGGAGTTTGTTCTTCTCAGAGCGCAGCCGGTTTAGAGGCTTGGAGCCCTTCGGATGTCTCCAAATCCAAAGGTTCTGTCCTTCAGCCTCTGCCTCTGCTTTCTTCTGCCTCCAACCAAGACAGAGATGGAAGGTCTCTCTTATCTCCCTCTGGGGAGCCCAGCCACCAACTTGCCCCGGAGAGAGGGCTTCTGGCGTCCAGCCACCAACTTGCCGCGGAGAGAGGGCTTCTGGCGTAGCTCCTCTGGAATCCGTCAAAAGTGTTCTCTGCACCAGAGTCGTTCCTCTCGAGTCCAGCGCAATCAGCCAGCCAAGAGGAAAAAGTGTGTTCTGGAATGGCTGTCTCGCCTTATATGTGAACCTTCTGAAAGAATGGGATTATGGGTTTTCTCCCATAGTGCTCTCTGGCCCAAAGAGCTTTAAGGTGTGGACTCTCTTGAAGTTAGAAAGTGTACTTTGTGAAGCTAGCATACTTGTGGACTCCAATGAGTAAAGGTGGGAACACAAGCCTTGTCTTGATTAGTTCTACTTAGTACCTTGTTTCAGGTTCTGGCCAAAACAACTTCTTGTAAGATTAGATCAACTCTAATTACTTAGCAGTTAGTAAGGATTCCAACAATCTGGTTTGCTGTACAAACATCTGGGTCACTATCTCATCTGGACTCAAACAAAATGAACTTCTTAGTCTCATAATATAACAATCAATGTCCTTCTAGGACTCATTACCAAATTTCTAACCACTCATCTTGCACCCTAAATGCCTCAACTCTGTAATCATCATGTTTCCTTAATCTCCATGATATCACATACCCTATTATTTTTTTTTTGTCCTGTATTCTTCAAAACTTACAAAAAGGAAACTTTCCTTTTGTTTAAAGTCTTTGGCATAAACAGAGATAACACAATGGACCATTTTTTGACAGGCATCATTCCCCTGTGAATAAATGTTTGCAGATTTGCCTCATTTTATCCTTTTGTCAAACTTTACTCAAGATAGCGGTAAGGGAAAGATAATATTACTATAATTCATTTTGGATATATTAATTTTGAGATGCCTATGGGAGATCTCAATCTAAATAACATTAAAAATGGTGATGTGTGAGACTAGTGCTCAAATGAGAGACCAGTAAACTTGCACATTATATGCATATACACACACTAACATACATATGTTATACAAATACAGATTTCCAGTTTCTTCCTCAACTTCAACCCTTCCTTCTCTTTTAATTGTAATCCCTAATTAGTTTTAAAGATTAGATGAAACATTATTCACTAAAAGAGAATTATTCTGATCCCTCACAGGGATCCTCAAACTAAGGCCAGTGGTCCAGATGCTGCAGCTGAAGACGATTATCCCCCTCACCCAGGGCTATGAAGTTTCTTTATTTAAAGGCCCACAAAACAAAGTTTTTGTTTTTACTATAGTCTGGCCCTCCAACAGTCTGAGGGACAGTGAACTGCACCCCTATTTTAAAAGTTTGAGGATCCTTGCGTGCCCTTTCAATTTAATTTTTATATATTTTAGTATTGTGGATTATCCTTGTTTCCCCTCTTTAGCTACTTATATATTTTAATCATTCTTCCCCAAAATTGGATAATTCAAGGAAATAACAGCATATGCAAGTATAGAAGGCTATGTTTTACTCTGTTTCAGTCTCTGTCTTTGTATCTACTCCTCTCTCTCTCACATACCTATTCAAAAGTGGCCAAAATGTCAGAGGGTGGGACATTTATTATAGTCTTATAAAAGAAATTGGATAGATTCTGGGGAATTATGAAGAAAGCCATGTTCCTAAAATTAAAGTAGAGAAATATAAATTATTCTCAAGGTAACATTGGTCAGTAATATCAATTGCAATAGATTTGAAGGGCATGGGTATGTTATGCCACAATTCTCTTTAACTGTCCTGAATCAGTTTCCCTGAACTAGTTCCCTTGTCTCAGTTTCTTTAACTGTTCTGTGTCACTCCCCTAAGCTGTAAATCTCTCTCTGGGCCATTAAGACTAAGGACCAACTGCTCTAAGGTTATAAATTGCTAGCCCAAGCAAGATAAACAAGAGAGTATACTTCTTGACTCTTTTCTGTCCTCAAGAATTCACAATATCCCTCTAAAATATTCCAAGATAACTCTGTGTATTCAGACATCCTATCTCTGGTTTCTTTTTTTTTTTTTTTTAGAATTTATGGCCTCCCCCATCCTAACAGCTTCTTACCCTTTCCTTTGTTTAGAGAAAAGATATTTAAGAAGTTGGGGTTCCTCCATCCATTGCTGGAGGATGGTGGCTGGTGAGTGGATGCTGGACTCCTCCAGCCCTGGGACCAACACAGATTCCTTGGTCCCAGGATATCGTTGTCTCTGACTGGATAATGAGAGCCGAGAGTCCTGTCCAGTCAATCTTACTCTCCCATTAATAAAATATTAAAAACTATCTAATCTCTCTCCTGCCTCAGTTTCTCCGGCATTACAGGTAGAGAGAAATCTATAACATATGGGAATTAAAGATGGTTTGTGACTTTACCAAGAAAGATTTAACTGTGTGATAAGATCAAAATATAGATTGTCAAAGATTTTGAAGTTTTCAGAATCTTCCCAATGAAGCAGCTACAATACACTTAAGTAACAGCTTAAATAGGTTTAAAAAGTTGTATGGACCCTTATAAGTGGAGTAATGTTTTTAGAAATATGGGAGAAATGTTCCAGAAGTACAACCAAATACTGCTTGATATCTCTCACTGACTTGTGTCTAATCTTATTCTTTTCCTTTTAATTAAATTTTAGGAATAACACTTTTTTATAGCCCAAAATTATATGAAAATTTAAATTATATGTTTTTATTATAAAAGTAATTTAAAATGGTACCTAGCTGATATATGCATCTGTTGCATTATATTTTTTCAACAGGCATGCTGAATATTCACTTTTTTCACTCCATTGGATTTCTGTATTACAGAGATAAAAGGAAGTCATTTTCACTCTCTAGATCTAATATGAAAGAAGATAGACTCTACTCCTTAATCTTGATCATTCCAATATCTAAAACTCATGCAGTCAATAATTCATGTCAGAAAGAATCCCAGTTTCATATAGAAAATTGAAACATTTTCTGAATTTTGGACTCAATCAATTGGATTTTTATGAAGAGGAAAATAATTAGTAAGCATATTGTACTTTAAGGTATTCAAAATAATAACTCTGCAAATAATAAGACTATATTATTATCCTTACTTTACATACAAGGAAACTGAGGCTGAAAGAAGTTAAATGCTTAACCAGGTTCATAAAAGTTAGTGTCTGGAGAAAGATTTGAATTCTGTTCATTCTTCACCCAACCCTGGTATTCTAACAACTGACTATGAGAGAGAGAGAGAGAGAGAGAGAGAGAGAGAGAGAGAGAGAGAGAGAGAGAGAGAGAGAACAAAACAAAAACAGACTAGAATATGGACCAATCAAGAAATTGATGAGAAACTATCAAAATGGAAAATAAAAACAAAGTCACTAAATTCATTCTTCTAGACCTTACACAGAGTCCAGAGCTTTGAAAAATATTCTCTCTCATTTTTGATCATATGCATTGTGTATGATTTTATTATTATTATTATGAATGCTTTTGACTCTTCTGTAGCAGCCAGCCTAATAATTGAAAAGCATTCAAAGGCAGCAGAAGGATGTTAATGTTTTGATGGAATAATTTTCATTTAGTTTTTTCTAATTAATTAATGAATGAAAAATTTAAATAAGAATAGAAAGAAAAAAACATTGCCTTCTGCCCAACAGTACATCTTAGGATTCAAAGTATGAAGCAATACATTTCCATTTTAAGAAAATGTATATCATAAATACTACCCATTGTATTCAAAGCTAGTCATCTTTTCTTTACTTCCTTGTAAGTTTTAAAGTTTTCTTTTGTTGTATGTTGTGCACTTTTTACTTTATTCTTTCTTTCCCTCTTTCCTTCCCACCCCACCCCCAAGAAGGTTACAATTAAATGTAAATATATATCTATATACCTATATCTAGATACATATATATAACATTTATACATACATACATATATGTATATACACACATAGAAATCTATAATGATAAAGAAATATCCACATATACACCAATGTTAATACCACAATCTTCTTGCTTTTCCTTTATTTTTCTAAAGCTAAATAATATATTCCTTCATAAGTCTAGATCGTTCCATGATTTTCTAAATCCACAAAGTGATCATTTCCTACTTGGAATAATATACAAATAAGTACATATTCTCCATTCACTAACAAAAATCACAATCCTTTCATAAATTTACACCTTAATTTTTCCTAAATATTTTTTTCTATAAATTTTTGAGAGAGGTCATAACTGACATATGAAAGACATGACGAAGATACTGAGCATGAAGGCATATAGAATATTATATATCTATAGTCATCCATCTAATAATAATGATGATAATTAAATTGTTACAGACCATTAAAGTTTGGAGAAGATATTTGGAAAAGGATGATGGTGATGCTGTTGAAGAAGATGTTGATGATTAGCATCTAGTCATAGGTCTCCTGCCTGCTAATGACTTAATTTTTCAAGTCATACTTTATACTTCCTGTAATAATTATAAAGAAACATTGAGGTATGATAGCATATTTGAACCTGAGCTTTCAGGAAGAAAAAAAAAGTGTTCATAGAATTTTATATTTAAACATCATTTTTAACATATTCTTAAGGCTAAACAATTAATAAAACCATAAGCCAAGCCATAATACTATTGCTAATTTCTGAGGTGTAATTTTGCACTGAAAATTTAACAAGCATCTCTCTGGAAGGCTGTTAGAATTAACATCAAAACATCCCTTTTCTACATGTACTCCTTCATATTTTCACTATAGTGACAAACATTTTTTTTTCCTTTCAGTTACCCATCATTATATCCTATCTCCCGATTAGATATCAAAATACTTGATATTTACACATATATTTACTTTGATGAGTGGAATAAAAAAAATATTTCTATGATATTTTGTTTTCAGAAAGGTCTAAAACAATTTACTCTATTTTAAAGAAACAAAATTGCTGAAAAACATCCTAAACCAGGAGTTAGCTTTTACAACTTCAAATGGAAAAAAAAGTTAAAAAATGAAAGCTAAGATCTAAATTGAGTCACGCCAGAGACAATATGGAGGAGAAAAAGCGCCTCATTAAGCACACTATAAAATCTCTCCAAACAGCCTTAAATAATACATAAACCAAATTTTAGAGGAACAGAACCCACAAAAGGATAAGATGAAATCATTTTCCAGCCAAAGTCAATGAGGAAGAATAGCAGGGGAGCAAAGTCCAAACAGTGAAGAGCAAATATGACTTTCTGTGACCCCCTCTGACCTTCCCTCAAACCAATAGCAGATTAAGCTTCTAAACTGGTTTTGGAGTCAAAGAACCCACAAATATGTGGAGGACAACACATTTCCAAAAGAAGATACCTTGGAAGAATTTCAAAACAAGTCCATTTCAAACAAGTAGGGGGACAGGCTATCAAACCCAGACCACAGCAGAGGGGAGACCTGGGCAAGGAGCTGGCTCAGGGAGTCAGAGCATTGCAGCTTCCATACAACTGAGAATCTTTTGCGAGCTTCTTAGGCTACTCTGGTCTGGTTGCAAGCAGGTGGTTTGGCAGATATGCTACAAAATTTAAATTGTAAAACACTGAGCCCCAGAAGAATTGGAAGCCAAGATTATCCAGCACCAGAAATCAATCAGCAGAACTGCCCCAGGGCAAACAAAAGCAGCTGTTGCTCCTTTGTGTAAGAAGCAGAATAAAAGTCTTTAAAAATGAGTAAAAACCCCAAAAGAACTCTCACCACAGACAGCTTTTATAGCAAGAGAGAACAACAGACTTCAAATTATGAAGTTCTTAAAGGCAAATCTACTCCAAATGAAGCCCCAAAGAAAGATATGAACTGGTCCCCATTTTCAGAAGGCTTTCTTGAAAAAAATGCATAAAGGATCTTGAAAGAGTTAGAAGGAAAAGGGGAAAGGAAATGAGATATTTGCAAAAAGGGATGGGAAAAGCATATAACTCTCTATAAAACAGATTTGATGAAATGAAAAAACAAAACAAAAAACATATAACATATGTATATATATACATATATATATACATACACAAACATATAATTACAAAATAGATATGCAAAAGATACCATTTCATGAAAATTTGTGAAATGGAAAAAATGCAACGAACAAAACAATTCAATTGGCCAAATACAAAAGGAATTTAAAAAGGTAAGTCAAGAAAATAATACACTAAAATTTAGAATTGAACCAATGGAAGTGAATGACTCAATAAGACTTCAAGAATCAGTTGAACAAAAATAAAAACAAAAAACATGGGAAAAAAAGAAGAAAATAAGAAATATCTCTGAGGAAAAACAACTGACCTGGAAATAGATCTAGGAGAGACAATCTAAGTATCTGAAAGCCATGATGAAAAAAAGAATCTAGACATTATCTTTCAGAAATCATAAAGGAACACTGCCCTGCCCAGAAAAACTGTCTTAGAATCAGAAGGTAAAATAGCCATTGAAAGAATTCACCAATCACCTTCTGAAAGAGACCCCATGGCTAAATTTCAGAACTATCACATCAAGGAAAAGTTATTGCAAGCAACCAGAAAGAAAGAATTTAAATATTGAGGAGTCACAATTAGGATTACCCAGAATTTAGCAGATTCCAATTTAAAAGAGCAAAGTGCTTGGAATCTGATATTCTGAAAGGCAAAGGAATTTGGATTATAGCCAAGAATAAGCTATCCAGCTCAAATGAGCATTATCTTTCAGGGAAGAAGACAGGATGTTCAATAATGTAGGTGAATTTCACCTCTTTCTAATGAAAAGATCAGAACTGCGCAAAAATTTTGATCTCCAAATACAGAATTTAAGAGAAGCATAAAAAGGTAAAAAGGAAAGAATGCTTGAGAATATATTTCTATTATGGATATACTTAGAGAATGTGTGTATGCTTGATTTTATTATGATAACATGAAAAAGAAACTAAAAGTGGAAAGGCGATCATACTGGGAAAAGAGGAAAAAGGAGGCAAAATAAATTACATCTCACAGAGGCTAAGACCAATTTCAATTGAGGGGAAGAAGGGAGTGAAATGAGCATTGTGTGAATCTTACTCTCATCAGATGTGGCTCAAAGAGAGAATAACAGACGTATTTGGTTTTACAGAGAAATTTGTCTCACATTATGGAGAAGTGAGAAAGGAAAGGGGAAAAGAAAAAGAAAAACGAATACAAAGGAAAACAAGTATTAGCGGAAAGATATAAAAACAGGGGAGGAGCTTTAAAAAGGGGAGAACAGTTTGAGGTTGGTGGGCATCAGAAGCAAAATACTGGTGAGGAGGGAAGGGGGAAAGGAAAGAGAAAAGCATAACTTAGGATAAATAATATGGCAGGGAATACAGAATTAGTTATTTTAACTGTGAATGTGAATGGGATGAACTCTCCAATAAAATGGAAGCAGATAGCAGACTGAATTAAAAGCCAAAATCTTACAAGACATAAATTTAAAGCAGAGAAATACATACAAAGTGAAGGTAAAAGGCTGAAGCAGAATATATTATGTTTCAGGTGAAGTTAAAAAAAGGGGTAGCAATCCTGATCTCTGATCATGTAAAAGCAAAGATAGGGCTAATGAAAAGAGATAAGGAAGGAACCTAAATTTTACTAAAGGATATCATAAATAATAAAGCAATATCAGTACTAAATATATATGCACCAAGTGGTATAGCATCCAAATTCCTAGAGGAGAAGTTAAGAGAGACACAAGAAGAAATAGAAAGCAAAACTATACTAGTGGGGGATCTCAACCTTGCTCTCTCAGAACTAGATAAATCATAACACAAAATAAATAAGATTTACATATGAATTTTAGCAAACATTGAAAGAACAATTAATTCTAATATTACATAAAATATTTGAAGACATAGGAAAGTAAATAAGAAAGCAGTTAAGGAAGTAAACAGAATGTTAGAAAAGTTAGGTATGATAGATCTTTGGAAAAAATTTAATGGGCACAGAAAATAGTTTACTTTTTTCTCAGCAGCTGATGAAACCTGTACCAAAATTGACCATGTATTAGGGCACAAAAACCTCAAAATCAAATGCAGAAAGTCTGAAATACTAAATCAATTTTTTCAGGTCATAATGCAATCAAAATCACATTTAATATAAGGCAAGGAGCAAATAGACCAAAAATTAAGTGGAAACTAAATAATCTAATCTTAAAGAATGAAGGGATGAAACAACAAAATCATAGACCCAATCAACAACTTTATCCAAGAGAATGACAATAAGGACACAAATACCAAAATTTGTGGGATGCAGGCAAAACGATTGTTAGGGGGAATTGTATATCTCCAGAAGCTTACTTGCATAAAATAGAGAAATAAAATATCAATAAATTGGGCTTAAAATTAAAAAAGCTAGAAAAAAAGAACAAATTGAAAACCCTCAATTAAATACCAAATTTGAAATTCTGAAAATAAAAGGGGAGATTAATAATACTGAAAATAAAAAAAAACAACAACAACTATTAAATTAATAAATATAAAACTAAAAGTAGGTTTTATGAAAAAAAGAACAAAATATATAAGCTTTTAGCTAATTTGGTTAGGAAAAGGAAAAAAAAAAGAAAATCAAATTGTTAATCTCAAAAATGAAAAGGAAGATCTATCAATAAAGAGGAAATTAGAGCAAAAGAGTTATTTTGCCCAACTATATGCCAACAAATTTGATAATCTAAATGAAATGTAGAAATATCTACAAAAATATAGATTGCCCAGGAAAACAAAGAGGAAATAAATTATGTAAATAATCCCATGTTAGCAAAAGAAATAGAACAAGCTATTAATCAACAACCAGAGAAAAAATCTCCAGGGCCAGATGGATTTACATATGATTTCTAATAAACATTTACAGAACAATTAATTCCAATATTATACAAAGTATTTGAAGAAATAGGGAATGAAGGTGTCCTACCAAATTCCTTTTATGACACAGATATAGTGCAGATAGCTAACCAGGTAGAGTGAAAACAGAGAAAGAAAATTATAGACCAATTTCACTAATGAATATTGATGCAAAAATCTTAAATAAAAGATTATCAATGAGAATCCAGAAAGTCATTCTCAGGATAATACACTATGATGAAGTAGAATTTATACTAGAATGTGAGGCTGGTTCAATATTAGAAAAAAACTTAGCATAATTGACTATATCAACAAATGAACAAAATCATATGATTACTTTAATAGATATAGAAAAAGCATTTGATAAAATCCAACACCTATTTATATTAAAACCACTAAGGAGTATAGGAATAAATGGACTTTTCTTTAAAATGATCACTGTTATCTATTTAAAAACATCAAGAAGCATCATTTGTAATAAGAACAAACTAGAAGATCAGGAGTAAAACCAGTTTGCCCATTATCACCATTACTATTCAATATTGTAATAGAAATGTTAGCTTTAGCAATGAGAAGAAAAAGAGATTAAAAGATTTAGAGTAGGTAATAAGGAAACCAAATGATCATTCTTTGCAGATGATATGATGGTATACTAAGAGAAAATCAACTAAAATCAACTAAAAAACTACTCAAAATAATTCACAACTTTAGCAAAATTTTCAGCCTATTTATATGTTACCAACAAAGTCCATCAGCAAGAGATGGAGAGAAATTCCATTTAAAATAATTGTCGATACCATAAAATATTTGGGAATCTATCTGCCAAGGGAAAGTCAGGAACAATATTTTCTACACAAATAAAGTCAGATCTAATGAACTGGAAAAATATCAAGTGCCCATTGGTAGACTGAGCAAATATAATAAAAATGACAATATTACCTACATTATTCTACTTATTTAGTGCCATGGCAGACTCCCAAGAAATTATTTTACAGAGCTAGAAAAATAATAATAAAGTTCATCTGGAAGAACAAAATGTCAAGAATTTCAAGGGAATTAATGAAAAAATGCCAATGAAGGTGGCTTACTTGTTCCAGATCTAAAAGTATATTATAAAGCAGTGGTCATCAAAACTATTTGGTACTGGCTAAGAATTAGTGTAGTTGGTCAGTAGAATAGGTTAGGATCACAGCACAAAATAATCAATAATTAAATTCTAGCAATCTAGTGTGTGACAACCCCCAAACTCTGGCTTTTGGGATAAGCACTCACTATTCAGGGAAAAAAAAAAAAAAAAACTGTTGGGAAGATTGGAAACTAGTATGGAAGAAATTAGGCCTTGACCCATACCTAACACCACACACAAGATAAGGTTGAAATGATTTAGAAATAAAGAGTGATCTTATAAGCAAATAAGAAGGACATAGGATAGTTTACCTCTCTGATCTCTGGAGAAGAAATTTGTGTCCAAAGAAGGACTGGAACTCATAATTGAACACAAAATAGATAATTTTGATTATAATACATTTAAAAGGTTTTGTATAAACAAAACTAATGTAGACAAGATCAGAAGGGAAGCAATAAATTGGGAAAACATTTTTACATTTAAGGGTTCTGATAAAGGCCTCATTTCTAAAATATATTGAGAATTGACTCGGTTTTATAAGAATTCAAACCAGTCTCCAACTGATAAATGGTCAAAGGATATGAATAGATAATTTTCAGATGAAGAAATTAAAACCATTAATAGTCATATGAAAAGATGCTCTGAGTCACTATTGAGTAGAGAAATGCAAATTAAGAAAACTTTGAGATACCACTACATACTTCTCAGATTGGTTAAGATGACAGGAAAAGTTAATGATGAATATTGGAGGGGGTATGGGAAAACTGGGACACTAATACATTGTTGGTGGAACTGTGAATGGATTCAGTTTCTGAAGAGCAATTTAGAACTATGCTTAAAAAGTTGTCAAACTGTGCATACTCTTTGATGCAGCAGAGTTTCTATTGAGCCTATATAGGGATGCACATGTGCAAAAACGTTTGTAGCAGCCCTTTTTGTAGTGGCAAGAAACTGGAAACTGAGTGGATGCCCATCAGTTGGGGAATGGCTGAATAAGTAATGATATATGAATGTTATAGAATATTATTGTTCTATAAGAAATCATCAGGAGGACGATTTTAGAGAGGCCTGGAGAGATTTACACAAACTGATGCTAAGTGAAAAGTGCAGAACCAGGAGATCATTGTACATGTCAACAACAATATTAAATGATGATCAAGTCTGATGAATGTGAGTCTTTCCAACAATGAGATGATTGATACTAGCTTCAATGATGTTGAGATAAAGAGAGCCATCTACACCCAGAGAGAGGACTGTGGGAACTGAATGTGGATCCACATCACATTCTTACTCTTTTTGTTGTTGTTCCCATGAATTTTGTTTTCCTCTTCATTTACTTTCCTTTTTGATCTGATTTTTCTTATGAACCAAGAGAATTAGATAAATATATTTATACATATTCGATTCAACATATTTTATCATGTATAAAATACATTGGATTGCTTGCTATCTATGGCAGGAAAAAAAGGAGGAGGAAATCTGAAACACAAGGCTATGCAAGAGTCAATATTGAAAAATTAACCATGCATATGTTTTGACAATAAAAAGCTTTAAAAAAAAACAAAAACAAAAACAAAACACAATCAATGAGGAAGTTCAGCAGGAAAGATCTGTCACTTCTGACTAAAACTGAAGTACACTATAGTTCAAGCCACTTAAATATGGACCTAGCTTTCTGATCCTTGGGAGACACTGAATAAGCAATGATAGGAGCTGTTTCTGGAACTTTTAGCTCCTAGATCGTGAGTAGTTCTTTTTCCTAGCATTAAGACAAGATTTTTGCTTTGTCCACCCTCTAAATCAGGTTGCAGTTCTGGATAGTAATCCAAAAGCTTGAAGGAGTACTAGCACACCGGAATTTGTGGCCACAGTGGAGTAGGTACCCTTATCACAGTTTTAGGGGAAAAAAGAGTTCTTCTGGTCACTCACAGACTAGATCACTGGCTAAGGGAATAGTAAACACAACTCTTTTTAGATCATACCACTTCAGAAAAAACTTACAGGTCTGTATAAATATCTCTGAAAACAGTTGAACAAAAACCCTGAAGCTCAGGATAATGTCCCTTTACACTGGAAGGAGAGAACCATTTTAATAGTTACAAGTGAAATAACAATAGTTACAAGTTGGCTAAGGAAATGAACAAACAATAGAAAAATTCTGATCATAGTCAATGACTATGGTGATAGGAAAAAAATCAACAAATACATTCAGAAGAAGAAAACAAAACCAAAGCCCCTAAATTTAAAACCTCCAAGAAAAATATGGATTAGATCAAAAAGAATTTTGAAATACAAATAAGAGAGGTAGAGAAAAAAATGCAACGAGAAAGGAGAGTGAGTGAAGTAAGAAAATCATGACAAACAACCCAACATTGGTAAAGGAGATACAAAAATACTGAAAAAAAAAAACCATTAAAAATCGTTTAAGCCAAATGTCAAAAGAAATACAAAAAAGCCAATGAGGCAAGAAGAGTGTCTTAAGAAGCAGAAATGGGCAAATAGAAAGAGAAGAACACAGAATTCACCGGAAAAAAAAAAAGGAAAAAAATCTTTAAGTAAAATTGTCCAAATAGAAAAGGAGTTGCAAATGCTTAATAATAAATAAATAAACAAATAAGTAAATAAATGATTCCTGAAAAACTAAAATTGAGGAAATGAAAAATAATAACTTTATGAGAAATCAAGCAATAATAAAACAACAATAAGAAGAAAAACTAGAAGATAACATTAAAATTTCTCACAGAGAAAAACAAAAGCAAATAACTTCTCAAGAAAACACATCCAGGAGAGATAATTTTTTTTTAAAAAAATGAATACCTGAAAACCATGATAATAAAATACCTAAACAGTTTTTGAGAAATTATTAAGTAAAACTGTCCCAATATCCTAGAATTCTAGAATTGAAAGAATCCTCTAATTACCTCTTAAAACTGATACAAAAACAAAAACTCCCAGGAGTATGCTAATCACATCACAGGATTCTCAGGTAGAAAACATTGCAAACATCCAGAAACAAAGAAACAAACTAATTCAATATCATGAAGCCACATAGGATAACACAAGGTCTACAACCTTCTACATTAAAGGAATGGAGGACTTGGAGTCATCTTTTAAAGTGCTTTATTTTCTTCTAGACAAGCAAAATGGAAAAGGCCCATACTTCAGAATTTTCAAAGTTTTACAATAGTATTTACTAAAGTAATAAGAACAATTGCATGTTCACCAAGTTTGTCTAATTAGACCAAAATGCTCCTGAGAACTCATTAGCTGCTATACATGGAGACACTTCACAAAACTTATTCTACAAAACAACACATGTTCAAAGTTCTGAGGCTTCAGAGAAAGACATTTTCCAAAGATTTCCTTGAATGTTATGCTTATTAATCAAGAGAATTGCAGCTGAAATGTTCAGCTCTTCATGGGTGACATCTTCTCTTCTCTCTGCTGACTGTAACTGTATCATAGTCAGCTGGGTACCTGAGCAGTGTGCCTAGCTGAGCAGCCCAGTACAAAGGGTTCACAGGTGAGACTTAGGGGTTAAGAAAAGCTAATATTTTTGACCTCTGGATTGAAGGTGAATTTGGCCAAGTCTTTAAAAGAGATTGAATAGACATGCTGGTGATTATACAATATCACCCATGAATATTGACTATATATATATATTTTTAAGTTTAGATCTCTTTGCTAGTCTGCTCAATCATATTAGCTATTTATCAGGTGGTCATGGTATATGAATGGATGTGTATATCAATGTAATTTGAAAGAAGAATTCATAGGCCTTAAAAGTAATATAATTTCTTTTATTTAAATAGTTTATTTTTATCTTGATTTAGTACCCTTATGCCTCTCCTACCAGAGATGACCATTTTTCACCATCACCAGTACCAGCACCACTACCACTTCATAAAAACTTATAATTTCTTTACTCTAAACAAAAGCATTTGTGCACCTTTGCCATATTACTCAATGTGATTTGTATATGTGTGTATGTAAGAGATACACAGACAGCTAGACAGACAAAGAGATACACACAGAATCATAGAGACGGAGACACAGAGATAGAGTCAGAGAGAGGAATATACACAAATACAGAAAGAGAGAAAAAGAGAGAGAGAGAGACAGAGACAGAGACAGAGACAGATACAGAGGCAGAGAATGCATGGGAATGAGATTGGGGTTGAGGAGAGAAGATCTGATTCACCTCCTCAGTCTCAGGTGAGCTTGAGAACTTATACTCTCTCCATCTCCCTTATATCATATATACAATCAAATAGGTGAAATCTATACTATCTATAGTGATCATAGAATTTCAAGACAGAAGGGCACTTAGAGATCATTTAGTCATCTAATAGATAATGAAGTTGAAACACAGAGAGATGAAATCATTTTTTTTCACACAGATACAAAGCCATAATCAAAGTCAGTCATAATTTCAACCTTAGGCCCCTAACTTGAATCCCAATGATGTTTTTTCACTGTTTGACTAATGAAAGTACTTTGCAAATTATTTAAAACCAAACTAAACTAAACTAAGAAAAGCCAGTAGTTAGCAGTGTTATTGTTTTGAACTTCTATACACTGTTATATTCATTGAAAATGGATGTTTGGAAGCCAAAAGTTGAATGAAAAAAAATTGCTTAACTCCCATTTCTATTTTTTTAAATGACCATGAATCTAATCATTATAGATATTCAGATAGTTCTTGCTCCATTTCTCTTTGAAAGGCAGAAAAATGTTTTTATGAAAAAGTTCACTTTAATTATATCCTGCTTTGGGAATAGTAGGCAATTGATTTAATGAATTGATTGCCTGATTAGATTTGGTCAGGATGGTCCTAGATAACAGGCAGTGTTGATGGTCTATTGAAAATTAGGGAAAGCAGAAAGAAAAAGGTTTGAAAATATACAGTTATGACAAGAAAGGAGTGAGATTGTGGGTTGAGGATTTGTCCAATGGATATGACTGTTGATTCAGAAATTTTTATAAAAACTCATTAAAAATCTATTAGTGTAGCACAGAAGTAGGTAGATGACACAGTAGATACAGTGTCAATCCTGGATTCTGGAAGACTCATCCTCCTGATTTCAAATCTGTTCACCAGCTATGTGAAACTAAGTCATTTAACCCCGTTTACCTCAGTTTTCTCATCTGTAAAATGAACTAGAGAAAGAAATGGCACACCATTGTATCTTTGTCAAAACCACCCACCAAAATTAAAGAATGGGACATGAGAGAAATCACTGAACTACAGCCACAAAATGCCTAGATCTTTTATAAATAATTAATATTTAGACATGAACAAGTTTAGAAAAAACAAATCAGTGAATGTTCATAGAAAGGAAATAACATCTCAATATCTACACAATACAATTCTTATGAATATTTTTAATATTTAAACCTATTTTTAAAAGGAAATTTTTTTCTTTTTGTGAGAAAGGAGACATTTAAGATAGATTTTAATGTTGTAAACTTGTATAAAAAGATTTCTTGCATATATTCCTAAAGATTTTGTTTCCTTTTTAAATTGTGTTTAAAAACACAGTAGATGGTGATGACATTTAGTTCTATTTTGTACATATTCAAATAAAGAAAAACATAATAATGAGTTGCTTATCTCATTTCTGAAAATCATCTTGAAAATTGGCATATTTCTATGTATTATTTTTCATAATTACATTAACACTTTCATATCTCATGGATTCTATACAACTGAAAGAAATGCTTGGGATTCTGATGACCTGGAAGCAAAAGTTTTTATCTTTCTTTGTTCTTTGCAGTTTTTTATAAATAGAACAATAACAAAACATTTTAAGATCTATAAAGCACATTATCTCATTTAATGCATGAAACCCCTAGAAGTTTATTCTAAATGTATAGATGAAATTTATGTCAAGATATATTAAATAACTTTTCTATGCAACTGATAAGTGATGGAGGCACTATTGCATTTAGGTCTAATAGACTACAAGTCTATCCACTGTGGCTCGTCATTAGCTGGTAAACTAGTTTCTTACATTTAGATCAGATATTTTGGTGCAGGATTCTCATCAAAGTCAAGCTAAGACTAAGGGATAAACTAGTAGCATTCTTAATCCTTTACTGTATGAGTTTATGCCTAAACTCATGTAATATTATACCTAAGAGATTCTATAAAGTAAAACTCTTTAACAAATGAGAAAACTGAGCCCCAGAAAGACTAAATTTATTTCCCAAGATTTCAATGCTAGCTAATTGCACATATTGGTTCTGCCCTTATCTCTTCTAATTTTAAGTCCAATGCATTATCCATTGCAATAAATTAAGTGCTGTAATTGTGAAGGAATGACATAGAATGAATGGGGGGGGGTTAGAGAAGGAGAATGGGCAAAGAATGGTGAATAAAAAGGAAGGAAAAAAAAAAGCTCTCCCTACTTCAGGATTTAGATACCACTATAGAACAGTGGGAAAAGAATGATTGGTTCCTGTTCTCTAGGAATATAAACATTTTATCTTTGGGGCCATATATTTAATAATTATATATTTATATAATTATTTATATATATTATATTATATATATATATAGAAATTTTAATGATATATACATATATCATTAAAAATTTCTTTTTTTAAAATGTAATAGTCTTCCTGATTCTTTTTCTCAGTTTTATTTTGTTTTGGACCATGATTTCATTGATGTAAACATAAGAATGTTTATTTTCCTTTTATTACAAAAACACATGAATTTAAAAAGTGATGATTTGACAACCAGAGATTTTGAACTCCAGTTTCAACTCTATGTATTACTTATAATTCTGTATTACCTTACTTAAATGATTTGGCATTTAATTTCCTCATCTATAAAATGAAGTTAGACCTTTTCACTTCTAAGATTCCCTATCAGCTCTCAAATTATGATCCTATGATCTTTGTTCCTTAGAGAATGTGGCTGTGTTATGGACGTTATTAATTGGGTATGTATTCTACTCTTTCTAGGTAGACTGATTTTCCATGACATCTTCCCCCCTGAATGGAACACTCTGACTCTCCAAACAATGTGACTGAATTTATCCTCCTAGGACTTACACAAAACCCGCGGCTGCAGAAAATATTCTTTGTTGTATTTTTATTCATCTTTCTCTTCACTGCATTGGCCAACCTGTTCATTGCAGTCACCATTGCTTTAAGCCCTACACTTTCAGCTCCCATGTACTTCTTTCTTACTTATTTATCTTTTATTGATGCCTGCTATACCTCTGTCACCACCCCTAAGATGATAATTGACTTGCTGTATCACAGAAGAACTATCTCTTTCAATGGCTGTCTCACACAGCTATTTGTTGAACATTTTCTGGGGGGCTCCGAGATCATCCTTCTCATTGTCATGGCCTACGATCGCTATGTTGCCATTTGTAAGCCCTTGCACTACATGACTATTATGCGGCCTCGTGTGTGCCGTTTGTTGGTAGTAGTGGTCTGGGTGGGGGGCTTGGTACATGCTACTGCTCAGATTCTTTTCATGATCCATTTACCCTTCTGTGGCCCCAATGTCATTGACCATTTCATGTGTGACCTGTTCCCATTGCTAAAACTTGCCTGCACTGATACCTACATATTAGGGATGGTTGTTGCTGCTAACAGTGGAGTCATGTGCATGTTGATTTTTTCCATGCTTCTTGTCTCCTACATTGTCATCTTGTGCTCCTTAAAGACACACAGTTTGGAGGGGCGTCGCAAAGCCCTCTCTACCTGTGGCTCCCATTTTCTTGTGGTAGTCCTGTTCTTCGTGCCCTGTATCTTCACCTACACACGACCTGTATGTACTTATGAGATTGACAAATTAGTCACTGTATTTTTTGCTATTTTTACCCCCATGTTAAATCCTATAATTTACACAGTGAGGAACACAGAAGTGAAAAATGCTATGAGAAATTTGCTTAAAAAAAGAGTCACTTCTACTTCCCAATGATTTGAAAGGAATTATAGTATTTGCCTAAATATTATAATAAATAAGAAGTAATCATGGAGGATATATCCATTAACAAAGAAGGTATTGGAAGTTGATAGCATAGAATGAAGTTTTTGGCTATATATGGATATGTAAGTCTGTGGAGTAGAAGACAAACTCATGGCATTCTAAAATTATAATTCCATATTGTCAATTATCCAATTGCTTATTAGATGTATTAAATAGAATTATAGAGTAATAAAACTGAGAGTCACTTAGGAAATCATTTTTGGCCAAATCTCTTATTTCATGAATAAGAAAATTGAGACCTAGAATGATGTTACTCACTCTAAAGAATGAGTTAGGAAAGGGCATGCATTAGCACTATGATTTTCACATATCACTGTTCATCTCTAGGGCTTTTTTTTCCCCCCATCATGTCTCTGGATATGACCTGTCACATAATAAATACCTTCAACATGCTTGAAGAGAAGGCTTTCAGAAGAGGTAGAAGTGAAAATTGTACTGGGCAAACTTGAGGAGGATGTTAATGCTATTTGAGAAACACAATGTATAAGTAGAAATACCACTAGCTTTCCTGTTATAAAACTTGAACTCTAATCTTATACTTGATATTTGCTACCCCTGGTGCTTTGGGTAATGATTTTATCTTTCTAGGTTGAACTAAATGATCCTATGAACACATTCAAACTACTCTATTTAGGATTATTTTGAAAGGAGAACTTTACAACTAGTAAACTAGAAATTGGCTGTTGCTAGTTATAACTTCCATGCATAATTGGTTTTTTATTGGACATGGATTTTTATTGTGTGTTGGAAGACTAGTCGAAAAGAAGGTAGAAGTTCTTGGTGTGATATCCTGAAGTATAATGGGGTAATGTGCTATCTCCTTTCTAGTAATAATGAAAGACTCTTAACAGCTAAAGAGGAAGATACATAAACCATCCATAAATCTTTTCCTCAAAGGCAAATCAAACAATTCAACAAAAGCAATGGATCCTATTTTCTTTAAACAGTCTTATTTAACTTCCAGTAAATTTAAATGACAGTGGTTTTTTTGAACCATCATATAAAAAAGTGTGGCCTAACATTCAGCATTATTTTTTCAAAAGAGCAGAAAACCTTTCTGAAATGCATTGTCAATCATCTGGGATACAGTTATTTCCAAGGCTAACCCAAATTTATTCTGGCATGATCTAGAGGTAGAATGCTGAATTTTCAAAAGAACAAGATTAGAAAATGAGGATATAATGTTAAGATCTTGATTCTGTGTCTCACTACCTCTGTGAATTTAGACAAATCACTTTCTTCTCTTTGGCTCTCACTTTTCTCATTTGCAAAATTAAGGCTGTAAACTAGTATTACCTTTCTTAAACTGTGATACAATGGGAATGTAGTTTTATCTGAGGCTCTAAATCAATGGCACATACTAGTATTTATAGTGTAAGCCTTGAATATTTTCTATTGTCTAGCACTGTTACTTGGAATACATGTAATGAATGTTTCTTATGCCTAGAATTCACATTGCACTTCAAGAACACTTTGTTAAAAATAATAACAAAAAGCAAACAAAGAAACAAAAACAATTGCTAACTGGAAGTATTGGTTTTGTATATATGTAAGCATACACACAGTCGTTCACATGTACATACATATATAAATATATTTGGTTTTACATAACACAGAGAAACAAACATATAGAAATAGCAACAGAGATAGAAACAGAAAAAGTCAGAGAAATTAAGACAGAGAAATATTGAGACACAAACATACACAGACAGAGAGACAGATAGAGAGCTAGAAAAAGAGAGAAACAAAAAGGCAGATAGAGGCGGAGGTGTATTAGAGAGAAAGAGACAGAGATAAAGACAGAATTTGAGACAAAGGAGACATATATAGAGAGAAGGCAAACCTAGCCTAATACTAATAAGCAATTTGATAACTGACAAAAAGGAAGCATAATTTTAGAATGCCATGGTTTGTCTCTCACTCTACAGCTCTACATATCCATATAGCTAAAAACTTCATTCTGTGACATCATTTATCAATACCTTTATTAAAAATTGCATAATACGCTCACCTAAGAAACTTAAATATATTTTACAATCTTTTAGCATTACCTAATCTACAAATTACAGCCATAATCAAATAGCTAGCATCTATCTGCAGATGAAGAATAAACAACAGAGAATCTAGGATAACTGGGCATCAAAGCCAAATTTCTAGCCACTTTATAGGTTAATGGAATGTATTGAGATTGAGGTGTGGATGTAGTAATGCATGGAATTAGCAAAACTAACCAATGAATTATTTTTTTCCTCATACTATGGAATGGAAGAGAGACTATTTGTATAGATATACTACAAAAGCAGTAGAGCCATTATTCTTGGTAGACATGAAAATATATCATAGGAAAGAAGGAAACAGGAATGTACTAAATATCCACTATGTACTAAATGCTTAACAAATACTACCTTATTTGAGACTCACTGTGAAATATTTCTTCTAAAGTTACTTTATTTGGTTTGCTTATTTTGTTGCTTTACACCAAGTCCAGATTAGCCTCTCTGGAAATCCATTCTATTTTCCCTAGTGCTACCTTCTAGAAATAGATATGAAAAGCTTATAACCTCTTTCATTATAAGTTCCATTTAAATACTTGCTAATAGCTATTTTGTTTTCCTGAAGGCTTCTGTTCTCCAAGCTAAATTTAACCAGTTCCTAGCAACCAATTCCTTATTAAATAATCCTGAGACCTATTGCTATCTTCTTTTCTGTGTTTTGTATTTGCCAATACCTACACTACTAGTTTAACTATCATCTCTGTGTAGGTGATTCATGGGTATCTATATCATCAACATCTACTTTTTTCTCTGTCTTCCATGTATCTATGCATTGATTAGAGTTTTTACAAATTTCAAAGTTTTTGTAAATTCTTTTTATTATATGAATGGTCTTCATTAAGCTCATTTCATTCTTAATCAGTTTATAAAGTTCTCAAAATTCATTGATTTTATAATATTCATGCTATAGTCAAATTATTATTCTGGTTCTGCTGATATAAGCTATAGTCAAATTATTATTCTGGTCTCTGGTTTGGTTTGTAAAAGTCTTTTCATGTCTCTAAGAATCCATTAATTTCCTTATTGTTTACAAAAAAAATAGCCATTATATTTATATATTACAATTTATTATGACATTTTTCATTTTAATTTTTTTCCAGCAAAATAACTGGCATATCTGCTTTGGATATTTGATCTCTTTTGGGTATCAAATTAGTAGTAGGATAGCTGTGTACAAACTTATGCAACTTTTTTATCTATAATTACAAAGTGCTTTGCATAATGTTTGAACCAATTCACATATCCATACACATTGGTGCATCAATATGCCTGTTGTTGTTGTTGTTGTTGTTTTTCATAGCCCCTTTAACAATTGTCATCTTTTATGCCATCTTTACCAATTAGAACAGTTTGAAATTAAGTTATCCTAAATTTCAAATCCTAAAAGTTGGAGTCTTTGGGAATATAAAACACTAGATTAGTGCAATCATTGACTTTTGTGTCTTATGAACCTAAGCTAATCCATTTATATACAACTCTGTTTCTTAGACAATACTATTTTACCCTTTGATTCTAGGATATCAGGGCAGTTTTCCTTAATTATTTCTTTTTTTTTTTTTTATGAAATACTTTTCTTTTTTTTATAATTAGAACTTTTTATTGGCAGAACTCATGCCTGGGTAATTTTTTACAACATTATCCCTTGCACTCACTTCTGTTCTGACTTTTCCCCTCCCTCCACCCAAAGGGCAAGCAGTCCTATACATATTAAATATGTTACAGTATATCCTAGATACAATATATGTGTGCAGAACCAAACAGTTCTCTTGTTGAACAGGAAGAATTGGATTCAAAAGGTAAAAATAACCTGGCAAGAAAAACAAAAATGCAAACAGATTACATTCATTTCCCAGTGTTCTTTCTTTGGGTGTAGCTGCTTCTGTCTATCATTGATCAATTGAAACTGAGTTAGATCTCTTTGTTGAAGAAATCTACTTCCATCAGAATACATCCTCATACAGTATCGTTGTTGAAGTATATAATGATCTCCTGGTTCTGCTCATTTCACTTAGTATCAGTTCATTTAAGTCTCTCCAAACCTCTCTGTATTCATCCTGCTGGTCATTTCTTACAGAACGATAATATTCCATAACATTCATATATCACAGTTTACTCAACCATTCTCCAGTTGATGGGCATCCATTCATTTTCCAGTTTCTAGCCACTACAAACAGAGCTGCCACAAACATTTTGGCACATAACAGGTCCCTTTCCCTTCTTTAGTATCTCTTTAGAGTAATAAGCCCAGTAGCACTTCTGGATCAAAGGGTATGCACAGTTTGATAACTTTTTGAGCATAGTTCCAAAATGCTCTCCAGAATGGCGGGATGTAGTCACAATTCCACCAACAGTGTATTAGTGTCTGTGTTTTCCCGCATCCCCGCCAATATTCTCCACATTATCTTTCCCTGTCATTCTAGCCAATCTGACAGGTGTGTAGTGGTATCTCAGAGTTGTCTTAATTTGCATTTCTCTGATTAATAATGACTTGGAGCATCTTTTCATATGGCTAGAAATAGTTTCAATTTCATCATCTGAGAATTGTCTGTTCATATCCTTTGACCATTTATCAATTGGAGAGTGGCCTGATTTCTTATAAATTAGAGTCAATTCTCTCTATATTTTGGAAATGAGACCTTTATCAGAACCTTTAACTGTAAAAATGTTTTTCCAGTTTATTGTTTCCTTTCTAATCTTGTCTGCATTAGTTTTGTTTGTACAAAAACTTTTCAATATGATATAATCAAAATTTTCTATTTTGTAATCAATAATGATCTCTAGTTCTTCTTTGATCATAAATTCCTTCCTCTTCCACAGGTCTGAGAGGTAAACTATCCTATGCTCTTCCAATTTACTTATAATCTCATTCTTTATGCCTAGATCATAACCCATTTTGGCCTTATCTTGGTGTATGGTGTTAAGTATGGGTCAATGCCTAGTTTCTGCCACACTAATTTCCAATTTTCCCAGAAATTTTTGTCAAATAGTATGTTCTTATCGCAAAAACTGGGGTCTTTGGGTTTGTCAAACACTAGGTTCTTAAAGTTATTGGCTCTTTTGTCCTTTGAACCTAATCTATTCCATTGATTAACTAGTCTATTTCTTAGCCAATACCAAATGGTTTTGGTAACTGCTATTTTATAATAGAATTTTAGATCTGTACAGATAGGCCACCTTCATTTGATTTTTTTTTCATTAATTCCCTTGAGATTCTTGACCTTTTGTTTTTCCATATGAACTTTGTTGCTATTTTTTTCTAGGTCATTAAAATAGTTTTTGGGGAGTCTGGTATAGCGCTAAATAAATAGATTAGTTTAGGTAATATTGTCATCCTTATTGATTTCTTGAAAGATGTTCAGGCTTTTTTTTTTTTAATCATGATTTTCTCCAGGATCTATTTTCCAGATAATAGTTTTTCCAATAATGTATTTTACATTTTTTTTCTTTTTTTCATTTTTTGTTTTGTTTGACTGATTTATGATGTCTCATTGAGACTTCCATTTGTCCAATATCTAGTTTTTAGTGAATTATTTTCTTTAAATTAAGAATAAAATTTAGCTTTTTTAAAACTTCCTTTTGCATTTGGCCAATTGTATTTTTAAAGGAGTTGTTTTGTTCATTATTTTTTTCCCTATTTCACCAGTTCTATTTTTAAGGTGTTTTTCTAATATTTTTCTTTTTCAATTTCACCAAATGTATTTTGAAGGATTTCTTTTCTTTAGTCAATTTTTGTTTCCCTTTCAAAATTCTCTTATCAAGCCCTCATTTCAGTCCCCCAATTTCTTCTAACTCATTTAAGATCCTTTTTTGAATTTTTCAATTGAACCTTTTGAGTTGAAGACCAACTCATATTCCTCTTTGAGGCTGTATCTCAAGAGGATTTTCCTTCAGTACTCTCTAGTTTTGAGGTCTTTTCTTCCCTATCTCCATAATAGTTATTTATGGTCAAAGCTCTTTTTGCTTTTTTCCCTCTTTTTTAAAGGCTGCGATATCCTCCTAGGGCACAGAGGTGTCCAAGCTTCCTCTACATGGTGACAGGAGCTTCACATTACACTGGGATTGGTGCTTCTGTAGGCCTACTGTATGATTGATGTTCTTGGCCAAATCTCCCATGTTATTCTATTTTCAGGGCCTCACTATTTGCCTTCTATTGTTGTGCTGGAAGGCTCACAGCTAGTCTGCTGACACACTGAATTCTGAACTAGGACAGAGTAGCCAATGTTGTATTTTGGTGAAAAAAAAACACCTATGAAATTCTATGCATGAGGATTCTCCACTTTTGAATTCTGAGATATTTAGGTTTTTTCCTACTTTCAAATTCTTGGATTCGGGAAGCTATGAATTCTGTATCTCTTAGAATTCCCAGATCAAGTGGCAACTTTTACATGATGTTATTCCTAATTTACCAGTTGTTAGCATTCACTCCCTCTTAAAATTACTTAGCATATTAAGAAGAAAATGACAAGTCACTTCAGAAACTTTGCCAAGAAAACCCTAAAAGGAAAGAAACTGTTTTTTTTTTTAAACTTATTCTCTCTCCCCAACACTGAACAAGGAGTCAGTTAATAAAATTTGCTAAATGAAGAGATGAAATGAATTAGATGAATGAATGAAAGAAACAGAATGGAATAGAATAAAACTTACTCTCTTGCCCACCTTCATTACTTGCTCAGTTCATTTAGAGTTTGTTACTTTATTTTCCATTTATGACACATATGTTGTGTTGTTCAGTCATTTTTAGACAATTGTGATTCTTCGTGACCTATTTAAGGTTTTCTTGGCAAAGTTGCTGAAGTGGTTTGCCATTTTCTTTTCCATCTCATTTTACAAATGAGAAAGTGAGACAAATAAAGTTAAGTAACTTGCCTAGGATGAAATATGTGTTTGTAACCTAGATATTCAATAGCATAGTGTTCCCAATTCATTGGTTTACTCCTCAACAACCATGATATATTGTTATATAATAAAATACTAACACATTAAAAAAAATTACTTAGCACAATTTGTATCTACATGGTAAATAAAAAAAATATATTTAAAGGATGACAGGGAGATACAAATAATAGGATGTTGCAAATAGGAGAATGAAAATGAAGAACTGGAGGGATATTGAGAGTCTAGGATGTTGGAAAATATAGGATTTGAGAAGATTAAAATTGATCCTACAACATGTATTTATTATACCTATTTACCATTAATTGCTTTTGTTTTATAATAGCTATTATCCTGCAGTTGGTTAAGACATAGGTCTTCAGTTCTAATTGTTCAGTAATGAAAAGAGCCATCTACGCCCAGGGAGAGTTCTGTAGAAACTAAATGTGGACCTCAACATAGCATTTTCACTCATTCTGTTTTTGTTTGCTTGCATTTTTGTTTTCCTTTTTAGGTTTTTTTCTTTATAGACCTGGTTTTTCTTGTGCAGCAAAATAACATATATTGGATTTACCATATATTTTAACATATTTAACATGTATTGGACTACCTGCCATCTAGGGGAGAGGGTGGGAGGAAGGAAGGGAAAATTTGGAACAGAAGATTTTGCAAGGATCAGTGTTGAAAAATTTTTTTTAAAGTTTGAAAAAAAAAGAAGAAAAATAAAACCTCTGATTCAATCATTTTGAAGAACAACTTGGATTTATGCCCAAAGATTTATAAAACTTTGTAAAAAATAAAATGTATAAAAATAATGATGATATAATAATTTTAAAAATAAAAATAAATAAATAAATAAATAAACAAACCATAGGTCTTAGTCTCTGATCTTAGTTCAGAATTCAACTGGCCTGAAATGGGATAATTTGGGGAAAAAAGCTTTCCTATTAATCACTGATTTAGTCTTGCCTTAAAGAATTTTGCTATCCATAGGGAATGTGTATGAATGCAAAGGCAGTCAGGTCTATAAGTTTTTACAAACTAGATAGGTATTCCATCTTTCAAACCAAAACCTTGGTTCAGCTACTTTATAAGTTAAAAAAAAAAAAAAGCAAAACTTTTAATATTGACATAGTATACATGCTTTTACTCCATCTGGCTAAATTTCAAAGATATCTAGTTTGCTGTACAAACATCTGAGTCACAATCTCACATTTGGATTCAAACAAAATATACTTCTTAGTCTCATAAAATAATAATGGATGTCCTTGCTAGGTCCCATTACTGAGTTTTCAACCACTCATCTTGTACTCTGTGCTTCAACTCTGTAACAATCATATTACCTTTAATTCCATGATGTCACTGACCCTATTCTTTTCTTTATTTTGCATTCTTCAAAACTTACAAAAAGAGAACTGTCTTTTTGTTTAGGGTCTTTGGCATAAAAAACCACAAAACACTGAACCATTTTTTAGCAGGCATCATTCCCATGTGAATAAAGGTTATCTTGCTTGCAGATTTGCCTTGGTTTATCATTTTGTCAAACTTTACACATGACAGGCTTTAAGGCAAAGATAATATTACTAAAATTTATTTTGAAAATGTTTGTTTTGAGAATTCTATGTAACATCCTACTCTAAATACCATTTAAAATGATGATGTGTGGCACTAGAGTTCAAAAGAGAGACTAGTAAATATGTTTATTTATATAATCCATACATATATAGTAGAGTTTGATACCTGTAAAACTCATTACATGCATATAACACTCATGCATGTACACATATTAACGTTCATGCTTTTACACAAAAACCATAGTTCCAATTTCTTCCTCAACTTCAATCCCTGTCCTTTTAATTGTAATCCCTAGTTTTGAGAATTAGATGCAGTATTACTCACTAAAAGAGAACTATTCTGATCCCTGTAGTTGCCAGTGTCCATTTAATTTAATTTTTACACACTTTAGTCTTGTGGATTATCTTTGTGTCCCAACTTTAGCTGCTTATACATTTTAATACATTCTTCCCAGAAATGAGATAATTCAAGGAAATAACAACATATGCAAGTATACAAGGCTATGTTTTACTCTATTTCTGTCTCCCATTCTCTGACTAATGTATTAGAGGATGGGACATTTATTGTAATCTTGTGAAAAATACTGGGTAGTCTTTGGAGTTTTGTCAATAAAGTTATATGAGCAAATTAAAGAAGAGCAATATACATTATTCTCGAGGTGACATCGGTCAATGTAATAGATTTCAAAAAGGACATGGGTAGAAGACATCTATAAAATATTGCAATTAAAGATTGCTTTTAACTTTGCTAAGATTTATCTGAGTTATAAGATCAAAATGTAGATTGTCAAAGAATTTGAAGTTTCCAGGACATTCCCAATGAAGAAAATCCTATTTTCAGTGTGCTTAAGCAACTGCTTAAATAGTTTTAAAGTGTTGTATGGATTCTTCTAAGTGGAGTAATGTTTTTAGAAATGTGGGAGAAATATCCCAGAAATGCAATCAAATATTATTTTATGCCTCTCACTGACTTATGTCTAATCTTATTCTTTTCCTTCTAATTAAATTTTAGGAATAATATATGTTTATATTTAAAGTATATGTTTTTATCATTAAAGTAATTTAAAATTGTACCTAACTGAAATATGTTTCATTATATCTTTTCAACAAGAATACTGAATATTCATTTTTTCATTCCATTGGGTTTCTGTATCACAGAGATCAAAAGAAGCAATTCTCACCAATTATTTCTAATATCAAAGGAAATACTCTACTCCTTATCCTTGATCATTTCAATATCTTTAACTCATTCAGTATATAATTCATGTAAAAAAGAATCCCAGTTCTATATTGAAGATTGAAAAATCTGAATTTTGTACTCTATTGGATTTTTATGAAGATCAAAAATAATCAGTAGACATATTGCACTTTAAGGTATTCAAAATAACAACTCTGTGAATAATAGAATTATATTATTATCCTTACTTTACATATGAGAAAACTGAGGCTGAAAGAAGTTAAGTGCTTATCCAGGTTCATAGAAGTTAGTGTTTGGAAAAAGATTTGAATTCTGGTCATTCTTAACCCAACCTCAGGGCTCTAACTACTGAATATAAGGAAGATAGAGAAAAAAAAGGAAAACAAAACAAAAACAAATTAGAATATAGACCAATCAAGAAATTTATAGAGAATAAATCAAAATGGAATATTAAAACAAAGTAACTGAATTCATTTTCCTAAGTCTTACACAAAATCCAGACCCTTAAAAATATTCTTTATCATTTAAAAAATGATATCTATTTTCACTGTTACAGGGAATGTACTCGTTGTCATAATCATAACTTCCAGTCAAACGTTGAGATAACCCAAATACTTTTTTTTTCTAAATTTCTTATCCATCATGGATGTTACCTGCTCTTCAATCATTGCTTCAATGATGGTTGTAGATTTGCCTATGAGAAGACAATCATCTTGCTAAAAAACTGTCTGAACTAGCTGTTTGTAGAACACTTTTTTGATGGTGTTGGAATCATCCTCCTTGTGGGCATGGCTTATGATTATTATGTGGCCATCTGTAAACCATGTACTACATGACCATCATGAATACCTGTGTTTGGCAGCAGCTGGTGGCAGCATTCTGGATGGAGGGCTCTGTACATGTCATCATGCAATTAATCTTCATGACTCATCTTTCTCTCTGTGCCCCTAATGTAATCAATCACTTCATGCGTGATTTGTTCCCATTGCTGAAATTGGCCTGCATGGACACCCAAGTTCTTGGCCTTTTAGTTAATGCTAACAGTGGAATAATGTGTTTGTCCAGATTTCTCATTCTAATTGTCTTCTATATCTTTATCCTTTCTTCCCTGAAGGTTGGTAGTTCAGAAGGAAGGCAAAAGGCCCTTTCCACCTGCAGCTCCCACTTCACAGTGGTAGTCTTGTTTTTTGCTCCCTGTATATTCTTATATGTGAGACCAGTAGTCACTTTTCCCATAGACAAAGCTGTAGCTGTATGTTTTACTATGCTTACCCCTTTGTTAAAGCCTTTGATTTATATGCTCAGGAATACAGAAGTTAAAAATGCCATGTGGAAATTCGGGATCAGAAGAATATCTTTGACTCTTCAGGAAAAGTCAGCCTACTAATTGAAAAGCATTCAACAACAGCAGAAGGATGTTAATGTTTTGATGGAATAACATTTTATTTAGTTTTTAATTAATTAACTTAAAATATAAATACAAAATAGAAAAAAATTACCTTTTGTACAGCAGTACATGGGAGAATTCAATATATAAAGCAATGCATTTCCATTTTAAGAAAATGAATATCATAAATATTTCCTATTTTATTCAGAACTAGCCATCTTTTCTTCTCTTCATTGAAGATTTTCTTTTGTTCTCTGTTGTGCACATTTTATTTTATTCTTCTTTTTTCCTTCCTTGCTCCTCACCTTCACCCCCAAGATGGTTACAATAAAATCAGGATATATATCAGTATAATTGTAACTAGATGCACATATATAACATATATACATATGTAGAAATCTATCTTCATAAAGAAATATACTTAAAAACACTAGTGTAAGACCATACTCTGCTTGCTTTTCCTCTATTTCTCTAAAGGTAGATAATATATTCCTTCATAAGTCCAAGTCTTTCCATTTTTTTTTGCAAATGTACAAAATGCTCATTTCCCACATAGAATAATATATAAATGAGTCTAGATTTTCTATTCACTAGCAAAGATCCCAATCCTTTCATAAATTTCCACCTTAATTATTCCTAGCCCTTTTTTCCCATGAATTTCTGAGAGGTTATAACAGACATATAAAAGACATGATGAAGACAAATATTAACTGAGTCTGAAGGAAGGCATGTAGAATATTCCTCATTCATAGTCCTTCATCTAATAATGATGATGATAATTAAATTGTTATATCCCATTAAAGTCAATAAAAGATATTATTTCTCAAAGTACTTTATAAATATTACCTAATTTTTTACAACATCTCTCAGAGGTAAGTGCTATTATTATAATCCTTTTGCACACAAAGACCTTTAGGCTGATTGAGTGTATATGTAGCTGACACATAGTCCCATAGAAAATCATCATCTGATTAAAAAATTAAATTGATATCTTTCTGAATTAAGCCTAAGGTTCTATCAATTGTACCAGGCATCTCCCTCCAATTATGCCTCTACAAAAAAGGGAGAGAAGTGTATTTACTCAAGTTCTCTCTGAGGTTAAACTCAGGTATTACATTTATGCATGGTTTATTTATTTTTTTACTTTGTTTTTAATATTAGCTTTTTGTGTATATTTTCAAAGTTATTGTGAATATTGTTTTTGTTGTTGTTATTGTTGTTCTTACTTCACTCAAAAGAGTTTCCATGAGTTTCTGAATTCTTCATATTTTATTTCTTAAGGTATGGCACTCTCTTATTCCATATTCAAGTATTGTATCATAATTTTGTAGCCATTTACCAAGCAATAGGATATATGTTATTTCTAATTCTTTGTCATTATGAAAATATACTTATGAATAGTTTTATTTTGAATTTAATGCCTATAGTTGTCTTATTTGCATATGTCTAATTCAGGAAGATTTTGCCAAAGGGTATCTATATTTTGTCTTATATGTTAATAGCTTTTTTTTTTTTGAGCCTCACTCTTAAGTTGTTTGCTAGAATGGATGGACTAAATCACAGTTCTGCCCATGTTGTGTTATTGTGTCTCTCTTTAAGGAAGTCCTCCAAAATTGACCATTTTCTCCCTTCCCCATATTTTCCAATTTGGTAGGATTGATCTATGCCCTTATTTTATTGGAAATGTCTTAGAAGGTGGATACATTAAGTAAAAAGATAAAATTACAATATTGGATAAAAGGATTTGATCTTGTTTTGCCTTAGTCCCTTGCTATATTCTCTTCTGAATTTCATTATATGCCTTCTGTTTTGGACAAAAGTAACAAAAATGAAAGTTCCTTTGACCCTCAATTTTGTATTATTTTTTAGCTATTGAAATATCTTTATGGATCTATCAGATCACTTTGATGAGGGGAGCCCCCAAACTCTCTTTCTCTCTCTCTCTGATTTGGGGAGTGAACCATGAGATAAAGCACTTGAGAAGCTCCTTGAAGGAGAGATTCTCCTTGAACCCTGCCTCTGTGAAAGACCTGGCCCAGGGAATGAAAATAAAGTGGTTTTATTCTGTTATCTATGTGGGTCCAGTTAAGTCTGAGACCACTCCTAACCCTACTGAATTGGAAATTAGCCCAGAGATACTCATTCAGTTCCAAGATTTTCTATTCTGATTCCAGCTCAAACTATTCCCAACCCCTATCAAGAGCTTCCCCCAGCTTCTAGCCATGGTTTCAATTATAAAAAGAGATAACTTGGTCCTTACTCCTTGAAGAAGACCTAATAGGCCATGTCAAGGAACCTCTCTTTCTCCTTGGCATAAGCTGCAACCCTCTGCCCATTGAAATGATATTCTCTTTCAGTATTATTCCCTCTTTATTTTCATTTTTCTATTTCCCTAACAAGACCTTATTTACTTTCTCTGCTAAGATAGAATTTTTCTGCTAAAAACTTTATATCCCTCTGTCGGGACCTTGCCACCAAGGAATTCAATCTTTTCAGCAAATGATGACTTCCCAATGTCAATAATAAACTTCTTTTTGCCAATCTAGCTTTTCAGGTTCATAAATTCCTTTATGAAGGACCTCTGGGCCAACCAAAGGGGTTCCAACAACTCTGCACTGCTACTGACCTTTTCAACTTAAGTTTTTTTCTGAAACATTAATACATACTAGCTGTGTGATCTTGGACCATTAATTGTACTGCTTTCTATCTTTATTTCCTCCTCTATAAAATAGGAATAGTAATGTCAACCACCACAATGGACACATCACTGGTTTGGAATCAGCAAGATTTATCATCATGACTTCAAATCTGGCCTCAAATACTTATTACCTGTATGATCCTGGATGAATCACTTGACCTTGTTTGTCTCAATTTCCCACCCATAAAATGAGATGGAAAAGGAAATGGCAAATGATTTGTTTGGTATCTTTGCCAAAAATAAACAAAAGACAAAGCAAAAATTAAAAAAAAAAAAAAAAACAAACCCTCCTGATAAGACAATAAAGAGTTGGATACAAATGAAATGACTACAATAATATCTTGCAAGATAGCTGTGAAGACAGAAATATTTACAAAGTTCTTTGAAAACTTAAAAAAAATTAATAAATCATTGTCATTCTCTTCTTCCTCTTTTATTTATTATTGTTCATAGTAGTAGTAGTAGTAGTAGTAGTAGTAGTAGTAGTAATTTTACTATTACTAACACTGCTGTACTATCAATTTATTTTATCCTAGGTCCCATGAAAAGCATCAACTAGCTTAACTTAGAGGTAGCTTGGGGCAAAATTTAGATGGTACTGATGGCACTTACATTTTTACAGCTTACAACAAGTTAGCACAGCAATTAAAGCAGGAAGCTAGCAGATTGACAAATTATTTTACCTCTCAATCTTAGCCAGTAGAATTCCTTGTAAGTGGCCATACCATTCCTTACAATTTAATCCATTTTCCTATAGCACATACTGCAGAAAATAGCTTTTTCTGAAATTGTTTCATTATATCCTGGAGTCTTTCTCAGTACAGGTCCTCATTCCTCTACAGCAGGCTCTTCTCTCCATCTCACCTTCATAGTACTTTGTCTATAATACTCCTGTGTCCCCAGCCCTTACTCCACTTCTCAGTTCCCTTTTAAGTGTTACCTTCCCTTAGAATGTAAGATCCTCAATGAGAGGAACTGTATTTTTTCTCTTTATTTATGTTCAGAGGACTGTATCTGGAACAAATGAAATGCTTAACACATGTTTTGTGTCTTTTAGGCTGGTTAGTTTCTGATATTTGCAGATCTTTTTAAGTTTAACTGTAATGCCGGAGAAACTGAGGCAAGATAGAGATTAGAGAGTTTTTAATAATTTATTAAATGGGAGAGATACACTGGAATCAAATGGATCCATAATTTGGTCCCAGGGCTGAATGAGACTATCATCTCCAAGAATCCAGCATCCAGCCAGCATCCAGCAGCCAATGCAAGTTCTCCATGACATATTTATACACAGTAACTAAACAAAGGCGAGGGGTGGGGGGAAGGGGAGTGGAGTCTAAACTCTGATAAGTGGGAATCTTCAGGCAGGAACCATAAATCCAGTTCTGACAGATTGGCTGGTAGGACCATAAATTCTAACAAACTAGGAGTTAAGAAAATGTGAGACTACAGACACAAAGTTTGGATTCCGCCTTTTGAGTTTACACATTGACAATTTATTATAACCTTAGACCAAATAGCCCTGAGTTATATCAGTCTTCATGAACCAGAGAGAAGGTTTGGAATTAAGGGTATTTAGGCAGAACAATTAAGGAAAACAAGGCAGGACCAATTAGGGAAATTGAGGCAGAACAATTAAGGAGACTGAGGCAGAACCAATTTAGGTAAACTGAGTCAGGACAATTAAGAGAGAACTGTGCCACAACATAACCTTGTCATTCCTAATGAAAAGTGCAATCCCTGTAATGTATTTGGTACCTAATAAATGCTTGCTGAGTTAGGGTTTGATTTGTTTCCCTACTTTAGCATACTTCACAAATGATAAGAAAGCTTCTTAAACAATAAGGGAATAGAGAGACTCATCACGTCTGAATCATCCCATTTCCTTATTAAACAATGTAATGGTGAAAATTTGTTGTCATGGTTTTTTTCATGACATAAAATCTATATTTGTATAATTGTAATTTCTACCTATTAATCCAGAACAGTTTTCTAGGGGAATAATAGAACAAATCTAACCCCTTTTACTTTTCTCCCACTTGACGTCCCTTCTAATACTTAAAAAACAATTGTTTTTACTACTCTCAACCCCAAAAAGATATGAAAAACATCTCTTTAATCTTACAATAAAGGTGGCATGGGAGTGCAATAGGGAATTGGACATTGAATCTGTAGGATTTGGGTTCAAAACCTACTTATTTATCTCTATTGCTTAGTCTCAGTTTTGCAGCCATTGTATGTGGAAAAATCAATCAATGACACAGATTCTATCAGTCAATAAACAATGTTTAAGGATTTATTATATTCCAAGAAATATGCTAATAACTGAGGATACAAAGGAAAGCGAAAGGCAATTCTAGTCCTCAAGGAGCTCAAATTCTCATAGTGAGGAGATTTATAAATAATTTGGTATAAAACAGAGATAGGAATTGGAAGATAAACTCAAATGGGGATGGAGGATAAGGGCAAGGAAAGGGATGGTGGTAGTGATGATGATGAGGATGACAATGATGATTATATTATTGAAGAAAATGTTGATGATTAGTATCTAGTCATAGGCTCCATTCTTCAAATGACTTATTCCTTAAGTCTTATATTGTACCCCTCCTGATCTCTAATAATTATAAAGCAATACTGAGATATGATAGCATATGGTAGGAATAATTAAATTCCTATTTATTCCCATCATTTTTTGGGAAAATGACACTTGTAACTCATAAGACTTTTCTCATTAGAACAGTTAGTTATGAATATATATAGACAGAGGGCACATATATCAGTTGAACATGGTGGGATATCTTAAAAAATGAAGGGCTAAGAGAGGAATGTACTATGAGGAAGGGGAAGGGAAAGGTAAAATGAGGCAAATTAGCTCACATAAAAGAGGCAAGACAAACTTTTATAGCGGAGGGAAAGAAGAGGTGATGGGGAGTGAACATTACACTCAAAAGAATTGACTCAAAGGGGGAATAGCATACATACTATATTGGATATAGAAATCTATTTTACAGAAAAGTAGGAGGGAAGACTTAAGAAAAAAAGGAGAGGGTAACAGAAGGGAAAGCAGATTAGGGAAGGGGATAGTCAGAATTTTGAAAATTTCTTCAAAATTTCTTTTAAAAATGGAAGCAAATTTCTCTGAGAAAGGTCTCATTTTTCATACATGTAGAGAATGGATGTAAGTATCTAAAAATAACAGTCATGAACTAATTTTAAATGGTGAAATGATATGATGAGTTTTCAGATCTATCTATAGCCATTTAAAAACAAAACAATATTGATTTGAGAAATGCAAATTAAACAAATTCTGAGATAATACCTCATACTTATTAGATTGACTTATAGAGCAGAAAAGGAAAATGACAAATGTTGGCAGAGAATGGAGGTGGGGAGAATGAGACATTAAGGCACTGTTGGTAAAATTATGAACTAATTCCATTACTTTGTAGAGTAATTTGGAACAATGCCCAAAGGGTTATAAAACCATGCATACTCTTTGATCTAGCAATATCACTCCTAGATCTGTATCTCCAAAGAGATTTTTTTGTTTAATGAAAAGGACATATATTAAACAGAAATATTTACAGCAGCTCTTTTCTTGTGGAAAGGAATTAGAAATTGAAGGAATGCCCATCAATCGGGGAATGATTGAATAAAGTGGGGTAGGTTAATATGGTAGAATACTATTTTGCTATAGGAAATAATGTACAGTATGTTCTACAAAAAAAAAAATGGGAATACCTATGTAAGATGCAAAATGAAATGTTCCATATGCTATATAGGTATGTGTATATATATGTGTGTGTGTGTGTGTGTGTGTGTGTGTATGTGTGTGTATGTGTATATATATATATATAAATATATATATAATATCAGCTCTCAACTTAGCTATTCTCCACAATATAATGATCCACCACAAGTCTGAAGGACATAGGATGAAAAATGCTATTCATCCCCAGGGAAAGAAATGGTGATGGTTGCATATAAATTGAAGCATGCTTAAAACAAAACAAAACAAAACAACAACAACAAAAGTTTTTTCTTGAAGTTTTGGTTGTTTTTGTTGTTGTTTTTCTCTGTTTTCTTTCACAATGTACAAGTGCATAGTGTATAGAAGTTGCTTAGAATTTTTATTAATGGATTTATCTTTTTAAATATATATATATATATATTTGAATGAGAATGTCATTCAATGTAGATACTGTCTCTTCTTGCTTTGGATCACATTCAAATTAAATAAATATGTGTGACATGCATAAGAAAAATTCCAGAGAGGCTGTCCCAAACCTGATAAGAATTTCCTTCTAAGTGTTTTCATGTTTTGAGAAAAGCAAATCAGTATTAGAGCGCTTCATACTTTAATGGCCTACCCCTTTTTTGTAATTCATTTTTTGAGTGATACTTTTTATGATGCTTATTTGATGCACAACATCTTTTGGTCATTTCCTACCAGCC
This sequence comes from Antechinus flavipes, assembly GCF_016432865.1. Lineage (NCBI taxonomy): Eukaryota > Metazoa > Chordata > Mammalia > Dasyuromorphia > Dasyuridae > Antechinus > Antechinus flavipes. Next base: position 242,958,131 of record NC_067403.1, read on the forward strand.
ATTCAAAATCTCTTTATTAAATTTCCAATTCCCTTTGAATCACATACAACTTTAAGTCTTCTATAATTATAATAATGAACTATTTTATTCCTGAATATAATAACCAGCAGCAAATTTAAGTTTGTAAGTTGGGCTTTGGCCCAACAGAAGAATCTGAAATCACTGAAATTTTTATATGATATCCAATTCCAATTACATTATTTGCTTATGGTACTGTTCCAAGATATCCATGGTGATGAAACCTAAAGCTCTAAATTAAGCAATGTTTCCATAAAAACTCAGCTAAAATACCTATGCCCTTATAATTCCATATCCTATAGACAATTTATCCCATGAGTTGCCAATTATTTCAAAATGACTTCCTTACAGAAATTATTTTTAAAAATTCTGTAGGTATACCTCCCCCAACTTAAACATGATTCCCTAGAGATCCAGAAAAGATAATTGATTTACTAAATATCACATAGATTCTAGGGATCCAACATATTCAGATAGTAACATTTACTCATTTTTTAATTAATTCAATACATTAAGATTTAATTGTAAGATTTAAAATTGTTTCTCAAATTTGTATATCATCTTTGCATAGGGGCCATACTAATCTCCTCTGTGTCATTCCAATTTTAGTACATATGTTGCCCAAGTGAGCACTTAAATTTTTTGATAGGATGAGATGATTTCAAATAGGTCCTCAGATATTTCTTAGCTATGTAAATTCACTTAACCTCAGTTTGCCTTGGTTTCTTTACTTATAAAATTAGGACATTAACTGGTCCCCTCACCTCACCATGAACTGTGAGAATCACATTAAAGGATATTTGTAAAGCCCTTCCACAATGCCTAAAAAAGTCATAGATATTATTTTATTATTGTTATTATAAATATTGATTATGATATTGATACAGAAGCAACTACTATAGTTAAATCATCTTGCCCCTACTAGTTTTAGATAGTATTATGTTGGAAATGTTCCATTGGCATTTTTTGGAATGGAATCCTTATGGACTTCAGTGTTTGTGCTGTTGGTCACAAATAGATTTTACATCAGGGATCAGATTCTGTTGGGAAAGCAAAAAACCTTTTCTGCCTCTGGGATGTCTTTAGTGTGATAGTCTCCAAAACTATTAGAAATTGCTTGGGTTCCATTACAATTATTAATTCATTGGTGCCCTACAATTTATTCAATTGTCTGCTTTTGTAATATAACCACCAATTAGTGGAAATTAGGATTTTTTTTTCTTTTTACCATCACCAACTTTATTTGACAAAGCAGATGTTCTTTCTCCACTTCACATTGAAAAAGTGAACCCTGATGATGATGATGATGATTAACTCACCAGTCACTGGAGACACATCCTCAATGGGACATTATTGTAATAACAAAATAATATTTAATGCTGTTGTTATCCTGAAGGTAATTATCGGATGTCCTTAATATTCTACTTTCCTCACAAGATGAACATTGTTTTAACTATTTGTCTTTCTGTTAAGAGATTTTTTATGATGGCAAACTGTTTTATTACAAAGTCCATTGGGCAGTGTCTAAATTATTTCTGAAAGTCTTGAGGTTTTCCCCATCCTTCTCCGAGTGTTGAATGATATTTCAAATCTTTCTGCAAAACATGAAGTGGGCTTTTACATCAGGTATTTGGGTTTCTATAGCAACCACTTCAATTCTCACTCTTCATCTGGAGCAGTACCAGTTTTATCCAGCCCTGCCAAAGGTAAGCTTATCAGGAGAAAAAGAAGGAAAAGACAACTTTCGTTTGAACCTGCTTTCAGGTAAGGAGCTGAAAATATGGGAAATCAAGTAACTTGTCCAAAGTTAGAATAATAGGAAATAAAATAGATGAGATTCTGACTTTAAATCCTGAGTAAAATATAATGGTCAATCTTATTCAAAGAGAATAACTGAGCCTAAGAGGGGAAATGTTGCACACGTTCTGGAAGGTTATGTTCACAGAAATATGGGAAAAAAACACAAAAAAACAAACAAAAAAAACAAGGCCCTTATTTATCTGGGAAGAGACCAATTTCTACCTGAACATATAGGTTCAGAACTCAATGCTGATCCTTGGGATGCAGAGAATTTGATAACAAGGGCTCCAGATGATCATGAAATTGACTGATTTCCTAAATTCAATGACACAATATTACCTTCCTTGGATCCCTATGTTGATAATTATTGGAGCTCCCCTCCCCCAAATTAAAAATAATATCTAACAAAGTACTGCCACCAAATAAAAAGGAACTGCTAAGGGATTGCCCTGAAAAACCACATGTGTCATATCTTTTAATACTTAATTGAAAATGTCATTTCCTTTTAAAAGATATTTCATAGTGTCATCAATTTTGTGATGAAAATGTATTTGAAAGACATCTAGCATATCCCCATATATTACAGATGAGGATGCTAAAGTCTAACGTGTCTAAGGGGATTTCTTCAAATCTATAGATTATTTATGAGCTTGAAGACTTGGAACAAGATTTGTGATTCCAAATCCAGAATGAATTTTAATCTATCACATTGTCTATATAATCAGATCAGAGACTGTCAGAGATGGAAGGCAAGTCAGATATTCTGTAGTTTGACTTCATGAAATGAAGGGGAAAAAATTTTTCTATTTATCCATGGTTATTACATCTTCAGAAGGGAAGTAGTCTGAAGGTATAGTTTATCTAGATTTTAACAAAATTTCTGATAAATTTTCTCATTTAATCCTTGTGGAGAAGATAGATGATAATACAATTAGATGGACTGATAATTAGTTGGGTAGTGGCAACAAAGACATGTTAATTATTCTATGTCAGCATGGGAGTAGAAACCCCGTGGAATTCTCCAGGGCCTTGTGTTTGGACTTGCGCTGTTTAGCACTATTATTATGATTCAGGTAAATTATACATGGTAAATAGATCAAATTTTCAGATTAAACAGAGTTTAGAAAAATAGTAAGGATAGTTAGAGGATTATAGAGTTAGGGTTCAAAATTATCTAGACAGCCTAGAACATAGAGTTAAATTTAGGAAGATCAAATTCAATAAGACAGTAGTCTTGACTTTGGGTGATATTAAACTAAAATCAGCATATAGCCCATTACTGATCAGTTGTTAAGTCGTAATTCTTCTAACCCCACATAGTATCTTGTATCCTACCTTTCTCTGGATGGATTATAGAGCACATGATTGGAAGAAATTTGCAACCCTCTTGGGGATAGATTTTCAAGTGCTTTAAATACTTTTTTAAAAGTCACTTTGTGTTGTCTCTTTGGAGTAAAAGGTATTTGAGTTTCTGGAGTTCACTGGGAGTGCTGGAGTAGGGACATTTCATGAAGTGTCACTGTGACCTGTAGTATGGGAATTCAAATTTGCCAGGTAAGTAAAGGAAAATTGATTGTAGAGAGGAGAAATTAATGGTTATTGTTCAGTCATTTCAGTCATGTCTAACTCTTCATGAACTGTTAGGATTTTTTTTTGGGGGGGGGGCAAAGATACTGGAGTGGTTTCCCATTTCCTTTTTAGCTCATTTTACATGAGAAAACTGAGCCAAGTAAGGTGGAGTGACTTGCTCAGGGTAATACAACTAGGAAGTGTCTAAGGGGAAGAGGGTTAGTGCTAGAGTTTTGTGACAGCTAGGTGGTATACTGGGAAATGTACTGACTTCAGACTTAGAAAAATCTGATCTTGATTACTGACTAAAATATGTATCAGCTGTATAACCCTGAACCAATTATTTAAGTATCTTTAACCTCAGTTTCCTCATCTTCAAAGTGAAGATATTTATGAGAATATATATATATATATATACATATATTTTGTATATATATATATATATACATACACACACACATACACACATATATATATGTCATATGCATTTTAATTGTAGTCTACATAGAGATAATTTAACTTGCAGAATCTGATATTATTACTGCAAATGAGTATAAAGAGGAAAAAAGGAAAACTGTATGAATAAGAGACTCTTCACTGACATCAATAATTAGAGGGTAGGATGTTAATTATTTTGTAACAAAGAAAACTCAGGGGTGCCTGGACAACTATGAGTAGAATCAGGAAAATACTATTACCAAAACTCAAGAGAGAAAAAGGATAAATATCACAGATAGTTATGTATGATGTATGTTATGAGATACACATTAATTTAAATCCCATAAGATATAAACTAAGAATGATAAAAACTGAAAAAAAAAAGCAAAGAAAAGATCACTAATTAAAAGATCTTTTGTTACTCAGAGATTGAGGATTCAGATAACTAATCAGGTCAGAACTCATATTACTAAAAATTATGAAGTGAGAAGAGAAAAAAAAAGTCAGACAGTATAATGGTGATAGTTTGCACAGAAGGTAAACTGATTGAAGGAAGAAGAAATAAATATTGATAAATTGATGGCCATGAGGGAATCAAATTATGTTATTTTTAAAGAATAAGCAAGATTTTGAAATGGTGGTAGGGAGCAGGGAAGTAACCAGTATTTAGGAACACACTGAAATTTAAAGAAAAAATATAATTACTACTTCAAGCTTCTGTAAGATATAGGAAAGCCTGAGGTCCATCCACAGATAGTGAAGAATTGTTTTTGATGAGTAAAAGATCCAAGTCTTCCTAGAAATGAAATGAATGGAAATGATAAGATAGGAAGAAAGGATAACATTGAATAGATTTCTTTTTTAATTATCTCAATACAATGAACTCATCTACTGGGGGAGTTGGGGGGTTAGTGCTAGAGTTTTGTGACAGCTAGGTGATATACTGGGAAATATATTGACTTCAGAGTTAGAAAAACCTGATCTTGATTCCTGACTAAGATATGTGCCAGCTGTATAACCCTGAACCAATTATTTAAGTACCTTTAACCTCAGTTTGCTCATCTTCAAAGTGGGGATACTTATGAGAATCAAATGAAGTAACATTTAAAATACATTGCATCCACTATTTCACTACCTGCATTTTATCTATTATCTTTAAGAAAAGGAGAAATACATCAGAACATTTCTATATGGGAAATAGAATTCAATCAGAAAAGCATACAAACAATGACTTTCAACAGTCAAAACTCAAATATATTAAATAACACAACTGTAGGGGACTTACTGACTTCTTCTGGCCTTTTAAAATAATATATTTATAAACATGAGAAGGTAGGTGGTGGGGTTGGACAGGATATGACTATTAATTGAACTAGAGCACAAACTACTCCAATATAGAGAATGGTAGAAAAAGATTAACTAAAAGGTTGGAATTGGAAGGGAGGAAAATAAAATTATCATATGAGGAAATAAATAAAAAGAATAAGGGAGGAAAGAAAGAAGGGAAGAAAGGAGGAAGGAAGGGAGGAAGGAAGGAAGAGGAAGTAGAGGAGGGGAGGTAATGAAATTGATCATTGAGCCTTTTTTAATTGTGGTTAAATGATTCATATGTGATTAAGGATTAAGTCTTTTGGAGAACAGTTTCTTATGGTGTCTCTTCCATGGCAGTTGCTCTTTTACCCTTTATTTAAAAAATAATGTCTAGCTTCATATCAAGCATTTTCCCTTCTTACTAAGTAACTTTTCTTGAGAAGACCTTTTCCCACTCTTCATCTGACTAAAATTCAACTTGAAACCAGGATTCCTGTGTTTCTGTCTCTGGCACTTACCAGCTGGGTAAGCAAAAGTAAGCTTTCTCATCTGTAAAAATAGTAATGATGTCAATGCTATTTATCCTGTAAAATTATTTTGAGGTTCAAATTAGGCATTGTTGTTAACACTTTTGTTAAGTTTAAATCAGTTATTATTATGACTCATACTCATTCACCTTTATTTTTCTTTTTAACCAGACTATGATTTAACTGGATTCAAGAATTTCCCAACAAGGAAGCTTCCACTGTCCATGCAGTTAATCAAATATTTTGCAGTTTCTGGATGTAAAGAGATATGTAGGTAACTATAGGTTAATGATTTACCCACTGACATATAGCCAGAAGCAGGACATGAAAGTTTTCCCAATTCCAAGATTATTGTTCCATTTACTTTTTTATCTCAAGCTTTACACCCTTCCTTCCCAATTGACTTAAGAGCTACTAACTCATTAATCTTATCAATATTTAATCTTAAATGGCAAATATATCATTGTAACAAAAGTATATAATTTAAAACTAGGTGTTATATTAATTGACTAGATTATAATAATTTTTAAACATGATAATTCATCTCTCCCTTCCTGGGATTACAAATTAATTGCATGAAAGAAATTTACTGTCACCAGTTTTGTGTAAGATGAAAGGGACAGGAATCACATTTCTTAGCATTGAGGATGTATTATATCCCTTCATTCACAATGTAAAAAAAAAAAAATCATCACTAACAGAATAAACAGTATCATGGAGAAGACTAATGCTTGACCCAACTTTGAATTAAATTAACTGGATTGTTTGAGTAAGGTATAAGCAAGGTCTCATTAGAAGAAGAAATGAAGAGAAAAGGAAAGAACCAATAAAACTGTGTTATAATCAGGAAGCTGGCAGAGGACTGACCAAAATGGAGAATAAAAACAATGTAACTGAGTTCATTCTCCTAGGCCTTACACAAAGTCCAGAGCTTCGAATGATATTTTTTGTCATTTTTTTAATCATATACATTGCCACAATTATAGGAAACATACTCATTGTCATAACCATGACTGTCAGCCAAACTTTGAAATCACCCATGTACTTTTTTCTAACCTTTTTATCCATCATGGATGCTACCTACTCTTCAGTCATTGCTCCAAAAATGGTTGTGGATTTACTCTATGAGAAGACAACCATCTCTCTGAAAGGCTGTCTGACCCAGCTGTTTGCAGAACACTTTTTTGGTGGTGTTGGAATCATCCTCCTTGTGGTCATGGCTTATGATCGCTATGTTGCCATCTGTAAACCCCTGCACTACATGACCATCATGAATCCTCGTGTATGCCAGCTTCTGGTGGCAGCAGCCTGGATGGGGGGCTCTGTACACGCTACCATTCAATTAATCTTCATGGCTCATCTTCCTTTCTGTGGCCCTAATGTAATCGATCACTTCATGTGTGATTTGTTCCCATTGCTGAAATTGGCCTGCATGGACACCCAAGTTCTTGGCCTTTTAGTCATTGCTAACAGTGGAGTAATGTGCCTGTCCATCTTTCTCATTCTAATGGTCTCCTATATTGTTATCCTCTCTTCCCTGAAGGGTGGTAGTTCAGAAGGAAGGCGAAAGGCCCTTTCCACCTGCAGCTCTCACTTCACAGTGGTGGTCTTGTTTTTTGCTCCCTGTATATTCTTGTATGTGAGACCAGTAGCCACTTTTCCCATAGACAAAGCCGTAGCTGTATGTTTTACTATGATTACTCCTATGTTAAACCCTTTGATTTATACCCTTAGGAATACAGAAGTTAAAAATGCCATGAGGAAACTCTGGATTACAAAAGTGACTTTGCTTTTTAAATAAAATATGTCCAAAAAGCAAATCATTCAAATGAAAAGGAAAGATGTGAACACTTAAGTAGTTTTCTTGACTCATCAGTGATTGTATGCAGTCTGTCACTTGTGCAGTTAGTCTTAGTGACCTCTGTTCAAATCTAGTTTAGACTTTGGACACCTTCCAGGACAGCCTGCAAGAGACAGTGGTAGAATATTCCCTTGCCCAAGCTCACTAATTCCATCTCTCTATGGTATTGTAATAGCAGTACTAATCACATATCCTCATGATTACTTATGCTTATCAACATTTTTTTTGTCCTTATTTCTTGCCTTGGTTAAAGTTTTTGCTCTGTTTATAAAAGTAGCATGAGCAGTTTGAAATCCACACCAGCTTGATCCAAATGTTTGTTACAATGATGTGCTAATAAAATATTTTTTACCTTTCTTTTCCTGAGTTTACTTATTGACTTCGATGAGGCCTGAACCAAAATTTCTTTTAACAGGTTGCACACTGATTATCATATTCCTTTTACTTATCAAAAGTCACAATCCAATTACACTCCCCTTCCTAGTCAAAATTTTCCCATTAAGTATTATATACAGATTATAACTATCTGGACTTTTATCTTTTCTTTTGCTACCTAGACTACTGTTAAATGTAATGAAATAGATAGATAGATAGACTAGATAGAATAGATACATAGATAGATAGATAGAGAAAGAAAGAGAGAGAAGGAAAGAGAGAAAGAAAGAAGAAAGAAGGAAAGAAGGAAGGAAGAAGGAAGGAAGGAAGAAAGAAAGAAAGAAGGAAGGAAGGAAGGAAGGAAGGAAGGAAGGAAGGAAGGAAGGAAGGAAGAAAAGAAAGAAGGAAGGAAGGAAGGAAGAAAGAAAGAAAGAAAGAAGGAAAGAAGGAAGGTGGGAGGGAGGGAAAAAAAGAAGGGAGGGAGGGAGGGAGGAGGAAGGGAGGTAGGAAGAGAGGTAGGAAGAAAGAAGACTTGTAGATAGGTAGGTAGATAAGTAGATAGATGATAGACATGAGGGGGAGAAAAAGGCAATTCATAGAGGCAGACAGACAGACACAGAGGAGACAAAGAAAGATTGACAACATTTGAAATATTCTTCATATGTAATCCTTCACCTATACAAAACAGTGAAATATATAAGATTTCTATACTTTTCCCTAGGGCTAGACATCATTATTTCCATTACACACAATTTAATTTCATTTTGGGCCATTCTCCCATCAAGGAGGTGACACCATATACATATACATAAATTGGATTTGAGGTATCTATTAAATGTCAAACATTGAGCTAAGCACAGAAGATACAAAGAAAGCAAAATCACTTCAATAAATTATCATTCTAATGGAGTAGACACAAGCAAATAACTATATACTTACACATTATTTATCATGTAAATCTTTAATTCGAGAGAGGGCCACAGCAGAGATGTGATAAGGACTCCTAATGAATGTACAATTTGAACTGAATCTTGAAGTGGGGAGAGAACATTCTAGGTATTAGAGCCAGGGAATTAATGACAAGGTACCAAGGAAACAGTATATGTATAAATCCAAATGGTTTTCCAGAATTTAAAATTCTTCCACTTCCTGTGTTTTTTCCTCTCTTGTTATAACCATTCTGTTACTTTCATCTTTTTAAGAAGCTTTTTTAAAATTAGCTGAGTATTATGTAAAACCTCAAATTAGTTTTATTTGTATTTCATTTATTAGTGACATGGAACTATCTTCCTTAATCAATCAATCACCATTTATTAAGCACCTACTATGTGCTAGGCATTAGTTCCTGTATGAATCTCCATTTGAGGAAATCATTTATCCAATAATGCTCTCTTTAAGCCATAACTAGCTTATCACTCTGTTGATGCTCTGTCCCTAAAAGGGTATTTCTCTGATTCTCCTTTTCCATTCTCATTTATATGTTATCTTTACTGTACTAGAATGTAAGTTCTTTGAAGATGATTTTTTTCTTTTTATTTGCATTGTATTCTAAGTGTTTAACACAGTGCCTGGCCCATAGTAAGTATTTAATGAATGTTTTATATTATCTGTCTAAATGATGTTTACCTATTTCTCAAATCTATTTCTAATCTATCATCTATCTCTTCCATCTATCACATATCTATTTTTCCATCTAATCTGTCTTTTATCAATTCATTAACTCCTCTCTTATCTGTGCATTCTATCTGCTTATCTTCCTAGAAAGCTAATATGCAGTTGTTAATAATTTTTTTTGATCATATCTCCAGTTTATTGTGTCACAAAATGAATTTAAAGTGATGATTAATACTGGGTCATTTACTTCTGATTCATTTCTTTCATTCCCCACCTCCCATTAAACCTGATTCCCAATTTATAGAAAGGCAGGAGTAACTGTGATAAATTATTTTATTTTTGTCCTAAGGAAATGCAGTCAATCTTTTCTATCAAAATAAGAATATGGATAATTCAGGCTAATTTTCCAAAGGATGCTTGTTTGTTTGTTTGTTTTTTTTTTTTTTTCTAAATCCTAACCAGAAAAATAATTACGTCAAGGCAAAGTTAGCTAGGGATGCAACACATACATTATATTGAGAAACTAGGAAGCCTAACATTTAATTAGCACAAAAATTCATTAAAGCAGGAAACGACCAGATTGCTAGCTTCCTTTACCTTGCAGCCACATCCCAGTAGAGCTTCTCCCTAGCCTAGCCCCATCATAATAGCCTCTTCCTCTCAAGATGCACAAGTCATATTCATTTTTTGTAGAAGTGAGTTCAAAGTATCCTGGGGTTCTCTCTATAGGGAATGCTGATAGGCTGATATTCACTAGTCCTTAAAAGGGACGCTATCATTTTTTGACTTTGTATCCCTAGACACAAGCATGGTGCCTGAAATATACTTAATAATTATTAAAAGTTTATTAAATTACTGATTGATTTCTCTTTTCTCTTTAGCATACTATAGAAGTGGTATCTTTGCTTACTTATAGCTAAGAAGATGGGAATCCACTGTCCATTAAGCAGTATATGGTCTTTTGGGAATATTTTAGTTAGGAAGATGTCAGATTTCCCTTTCCTAAAACTAACATTTGCCTCTTTGAGACTTCTGCTCATTAATTTTGATTCTTTCCCAAGGGACTAAACAGTTGTATGGTCAGTTATTTATTAAAGACTATGTGATAAATTCATAAGTTTAGATAATAGAGAAGGCAAAAACAATCTCACTTTTGAGGAGCACATACTTTAATAAATAAAATAAATTAAAAAAAATTAAAAATAAATAAAAAATACTATGCAAACAACTAAATATAATAAAAGATACTGATGGGATAAATTCAAGCTGGTAATTAGAGGATAGATATTGGAACGGAAAAGATGTCTTGCAGAAGGTAGAAGGAGCTAGAGAAGCCAGGAGGAAGAGATAAGGTGAGAGAAAATTCAAGGCATGGGAGAGACTATACCTTAAGAAACCCAGACTTAGGAAATGAAGTGTGTTATACTTGCAATAGCAAAGAAGCCAAGTGATCAGATTCTAGTATTCATGCAGAAAGAGAAGTGCCATAAGATATAAGAATATTGGAGATTTTCGAAGGCTAAAATGTGTTTTTAAATGTCAAGGAGCCATTGAAGTTTATTTATTTGGGACTTAGGGGGTAACATGCTCAGGAGTATTTGGGGAAATTAATTGATAAATTAAGTATGCATAGGAGTGGTGAGAGATTTATGGCAGGCTGAGAGACTAGCAGGGTGTTGAAAAGGTAGAGAGTGAGATGATAAGGACCTGCATCATGAGTGTGACTATGTCAGAAGAAAGTCATTTATGTGAGATATTTCAAAGGCAAAATTGACAGGCCTTGGTAGTAAATTGATTATGGGCATTAGAGAAAGTTCAATTCTCCCTTAGCTCTTTTCCTTGTGGGATCCCTTTAAATTCTTTTTGAATGCCTATATAATTTCCACAGTCCCAGTCTCCAGTATAGACACACTCATGTGTACATTTACAATAATGTATACCCCCACATATACATACACTTACATTCATAAATACAGTAACAGACAAATGTATATATATTCACACAACACACATTCATGTCTCTTTACACAAATTTACACACACATACACATACATATACATATATACACACCCACACATATCTACACATACTCACAAATATAGTCATAGCTACATGCATGTGCACATATGCACACATACACACATAGTCATACACTTCTGTACATGCACTCACACAGGTGTATACACACACTCACCAACATATATACATTAAGTATATTACATTACATTAACACAATTACATATTGTGTATGTATACTTATATACATATACATATATACAAATTACATTCATATATACATATATACATATACATAAACACACACACATACACACACACACATATATATATATATATATACACACACAATTTTACAAATAAGTGAACAAATATATATGCACACTCACGTACTTAACCTTTTCTTCTCCAGTTCCCATGGTATATTATTAGATCAGAAAGCCCTGAGTTGCTATTCTGTCTTTTTCACTGAATCTGCAGTCATTTTTAAAGGTTTTTTTCTTTAAATCACTTGAATAGGAATAGGGTCCATCAGAAAGTACTTAGGAAAATTAGCAAGTCAACTAGTAATTGATTATGCTAAGGCATTGAGATACAAAGAAAGGCAAAAATAAGTCCTGTCCTAATGGATCTCATAACCTGTTATGGCAATACTACAGATAAATCATTAGCTATATAGTTATATGTAGAACAAGTAGAAAGAAATTTGAGAGTGAAGACCAATATGAGCTGAATCTTGAAGACAACCATAGAAACAAGAGACAGAGGTCAGGAGGAAGAATTAACTAAACTGCCTGACCATCCAGCTATATGAAAATCATTTTACATAACCATCCACAATAGAAATGAAAGCCATTTTTATTTCTTTTGTATTCCAGTATCATTGCCAAGAAAACCCCATATGGACATCACAGAGTTGGGCATGACAGAAAATAATTGAACCACCACACAATTGTAGGAGACACATGTTGCAAAAACTCTCTCTCTCTCTCTCTCTCTCTCTTTTTTAACCAAATGTTACACTCTTCACTATTTACTAATTTTCATTCTCAAGTGAAGATTTTAGAAACTTTATACAACCTCATATTTTCACAAACATTTGACACACACTGTGCTCTGTAAAGATCATGGATCTACTGAAGTTCAGATTGAATCTGAAGTTAGCTTCGAAAATCAAATTCACAATAATGTTTTAAACTTGGAAACACAATAATTGTTTCAAGAGACATAATTATTTCTATTTATTCTGAAAAAGAGAGCTGAGGATACAGAAAAGAACAGGGTATTCAGATTCAGAAGATGAAAATTTGAAAAAATAAGTCTCTTTACATGGATTAATTTGCTTAACTACTTTTCTAGTACTAACTACAGTTCTATCCCAGAGAAATGGTATAAAATGACTTTTAATGCTATTATCAAATTATAAAATCCTGAAATTTCTTCCCCTATATTTGGTCTAGAATCTATAATTTCCTTTAGATGGTATTTATTCTGTGAAAATTTATGGCTCCCTTTCCATGATTCCCTTCCTTAAGAATTAACAAAATTTTCAGCCTATAAGATTATCTGCAGATTTTTCAACTTCGTCCTCAAGTATAAATTGTTTCATTCTTCTATCCAATATAAAGAGCTATCTTATCACAAAACTAGATCTTTGTAAGAACCAGAACCATTTTTTTGGCATTCTATTTCTTCAGATTTATACTCTGATGTTTCATTTATCTGAAATGTTACCAAACCTCCTTCTCTTCCACCTTTTCCTCCCTCCCTTCCCTATTAAATCCAAATCATTACCCCACCCATCCAAGGCTTAAATAAACAAAAAACAAAATAAAACAACATCTCTTTCATGAAAAATCTCTCCAATTAACACTGATCACTTTCTAGCACTGAATTCCTACCCACTGGCTTCATCATTCAATCATCTAGCTATTCATTTAATAAAATACCTACTCTGTGCAGAACAATCCATTACATGTCCCTGTAGTGTATTTTTTTATGTTACAAAGTTTTTCTTCCATTAAAATTTAAAACCATTGAAAATAGGGACATTTTCATTTAATTCTCCTTATCTGGCACAGAAACCAAAATGAAATGGATCAAAAGTGATATAATTAATAAAACTTGGGTGAGAGCTAGAGAATGGACACATATATTTATTTATTTATGTACATTTAATGACAACTGCTTGACAAGGAAATGGCAAACCATTCCTGTATCGTTGCCAAGAAATGGCAAATGCAAATGGAGTCATGGCTGAAACTACTGAACAATGACAATTACAACTATTTTATTCTTTAAAATAGCCCCCCCAAATGGATGAAAAGTTTAGCAGAATGGAGAGATAAAGAAATGATACTTTTCTTAAATATTATAAATGTAAACTGAAGGGTTTGAGTTCAAGGAGATATAAAGGGATAAAAATTCAAAAAGTGTGAATGGAAATGAGATAATCCACTTTCATGTGTGTTTTATCATTGGTTATAACTCACCATAGCAATAACAATAACCTAAATGAAGTAAGAAAGTGATAGCACAATAAAATAAAGAGCCCTCATTGATCATAGAAAGAATTGTGACTTAGTGAATCCATGATTATCCCACAATAGAAAATCGAGTAAGATACTGAGCTTTGAAAACCTTTTTCCATTGATTGACTCTACTGGAGTCATGAATTAAATATCCATTGATAGACTGTATTTTCTTCATTTTTTTGCCTGGAACAGCCAGGATAGCAGTTAAAAGTGAGATATAAAACACATCAGTGTATGACTAATCATAAATCACTAATCATAAAACTCTTATGTTTAAAGTGGCCAATGTATTTTCTGGGGTGATCTATGTCCAGAGGAATTTAGAAACAGGTGAGTATGTATTATATAACACTACATCTCTTTATTAATTATTTAAAAAGCAAAGCAAAAATAACAAAGATGTCTTTCTTGTATGCCGTTATTAAAAGGTTATATGGCCAGAGTCAAGTGAAATTTAATAAATCAAAAGATAATCATGCTCCCTGGTATGAGAGGAACACAAGAAAATTCTAATTGAATGCTTTTTATGTTCTTTATTATGTTTTTTAAATTACTAAATCATTCCAATAATCCAGATCATTAATCTAGACATTGGATCTAGTGGATCTAGATCATTAATTTTCTGAGGATTATAAAAGTATAATGGGATGTAAGGAAGAGTGAGGGATAATTTTAAATTATTGTGTCCTCAGCAATTTCCTTCAAAGCATTTGAAAATATAACTGTCAGGGTGACTTTGGATCTTACCCAGGCCATGAGATTTCCTTGATAACAGTATCAGGTTAATGTCTGTTAGTGACACCTTGTGGTTTATAGCAATAATAGCACAACTATGAAAATTCACATCCCCATAGATTTGTAAAGTTTGCAAATGATTTCTTCATAACACCATTTCAAAATCAGATAAATAAACATAAAGATATACAATTTTCATGGAACAAGAAGACTGAGCTGCTCTGAATGGGGGAAAGGAGGTAGATAGGACCATTATTTTGTGAGAGGGAAGGATTTCTATACAGGCTATTCATTATGGGAACAGAATTAGGAATAATTTCTGAAGTTAAAGAATGAATAAAATGTAGGATTCATATCAATATCTAAAACTTCCTCTTTTCCAAATTATTATTTATTTTTAATTTTCACTTAAAACATTTTGAGTTTAAAATTCTTTTTCCCTTCCATCCTCCCCCACTCAATTAGAAGGTATGACATGTGATATCAATTATATATGTGAATTTATTTAAAACATGTTTCCATTTAATCATGATGCAAAAAAAAAATCTAGAAAAATAAAGTTTAAAATTATATTTCTATTTACCTTCAGAATTTTTCACTCCCTTTTCTAGAGGTAGATAGCATTTTTAATCATAAATCTTTGGAAATTTCTTAAATCATTGTACAGATCAGAATACCTAAGGCATCTACAGTTTATTATTGTATAGTACTGCTATTACTGTGTACATTTTTTTTTCTGTTAACTTAACTTGATATCTGTTCACATAAGTTTTTTCTAGGTTTTTATGAAACCATCTGCTCGTCATTTCTTATAGAACAATAACATTTCATCACAACAATATATCATAACTTATCAGCTATTCTCCAGTTGCTGGGCATCTCTTCAATTTCCATTTTTTGGCATCATAAAAAGAGCTCCTATAAATGTTTGTTTCACATAGAGGATCATATAAATCCATTTCCTTTGCTCTCTTTGAGATACAGACCAAAAGTGGTATTGCTGTGTCAAAAGATATGCACAGCTTTCTACTCCTTTGGGCCTAGGTCCAAATTGCTCTCCAGAATGGTTGAATCAAGTTCACAAAACCATTAAGAGGATATTAGTGTCTGAATTTTTTTCTTATCTCTTCTAATATTAATCATTTCCAGTTTCTATCATATTAACCAATCTAATAGATATGAGCTGGTATCACAAAATTGTTTTAATTTGCATTTCTCCAATCCATAGTGATTTAGAACATTTTTTACATATGACTGTACAAGTTTTGATTTCTTCTAAAAACTAACTGTTTATATCCACTTGGGGAATAACTCCCTGTCTTCTAATTTTGCCTCACTATATAACTGAGAAATAAGGCCTTTATCAAAGAAACTTATTGTAACTCATCCTCATTTCCTTCTAATCTTGTCTACACTGATTTTGTTTATGAAAAACTTCTTGTTTTAAATTTCATATTATCAAAATTACCCATCTTTCTCTCACAATTAGGAAATGGATTTGGAGGAACAGAGAGGAATTGTACAAGGTCTCTGTATAAAATTTATGCCATCACCCCCAAAACAGTTGATCCTTAAAGGTAAGGACATGTTTTATTTTTGTTTCTCTATAATAATTGAATATTTATTTTTGAAGTTACTTTGAAGTATACTCAGTGTCACTAATAGATAACATTATTATTTAATAGATAAGTAGTAAAACTACAGCTCACCAATCATTTCACTCTCTCTGTAAATGATTCATTCACAAGAATAAAGGGGAAAATATTACTGCTATCTATTATAATTATTCAACTTAGCTTTAAGTTTTGTAATATACTTCACATATGTTTGCTCTTTCATTTGATCCTCACAATAAGAATGCTGGGTTAGTGCTATTATCTTCATTTATAGGTGGGGAAACTGAGGCTGGAAAGCTTATGTGATTTGCCCAAGATGACACAGCTATTATAAATAGGAAACCATATATGAACTCAAACATTGCTGACTACAAATCCACTATTGTATCTGTTCCAAATACTCTTTTCTAATAAATTATTAAAAAAAAACTCATTTAAAATTTTGTTTTATCATAATGCTTGAGATCATTGTCTTAGGATCCTTCCCCTCCCCTCTCTTGCTTTCCACCCTCCTTTCCTTCTTTCTTCCACACACACACACACACACACACACACACACACATGCACACACACATATATACATACACACATACATAAATGATGGAGTTGGAGAAATATTCAACTGTATACATTCTATACATTGTGCCATTCCACAAAGAATCTTTGGTACTGGATATATACTTTCATACATAATTTAAATAGATAAATTAATATTTATTAATATCTATATATACCTACCTATCTTTATCTATAATATTTATGTCTCTCAATCCATCAAAATGTTTCCCTATCTATAGATTTGTGGAGACAAATCTATTAATCCATCCATTAATCTATCTCTCTATCTTCACTAATCACAGAGCATCAAAAAAAAAAATGCTTAGTAAATAATAGTTGACTGTTTACATGCTACCCATAAAACTCCTGTCTTCAGATTTTCTCAGTTTTGCACCTTTGAGATCATCTATGATTTTTCACTTTCTCTCACTTTCCATGCCCAGACATCATTAAACCTTCCTGATTCTATCTCTGTAACATTCTTTGTATATGTCCTCTTTTTTCCACTCATTCACACTTAGTATTAGTTCAGGTCTTTATGCTCTCTCTCTCTCTCTCTCTCTCTCTCTCTCTCTCTCTCTCTCTCTCTCTCTCTCTCTCTCTCTCTCTCTTTCTCTCTCTCTCTCTCTCTCTCTTTATATATATATATATATATATGCATATATATATTACGTATAGTATATACACACACACACATATATATTTACCAAATTGTCTTCTTTCCTACCAGTCTTACATTTTTAAAGTTAAACTTCCCCGATATGCCAAAATACATTTTCCAACATCATAATTATATTGTTATCTCAGCTATGCTGAAATATTTATAGTTTCTTATATAAATTTCTCATTTATAGTTTCTCATATAGTGCCTCTAAATGAAAATTCCTTAGTTTGATTTTTAAAATTCATAAAATTCTGATATTGCCAGAATTATACTTATTAATATTATTATATTTATTTAAAATTATTTCACTCATAATCTCTATATTGCAGCCACACATTGCAAGCACACTTGTGTGCTTGCCTGAACACAGCACTCTTTCATTTCAATGCCTTCATGCATTTATTCTGGAATTTCCTTTCCCCCTGTCTTACAACATCATTTTTTCTCCTCTCAATTTTGAGTGTTTTCTTCCTTTCTCAAATTAATTTGTAATGATATCTCATTTGAAACTTTGTATCCTTTTTTTTTCAAAACATAGGATATAATGTATTCTTGAGCATAAAGTTTATATTTCATTTTTCTCTTCTTGTGGTTGATAATAATCACAATAACTACTTTATGCATAGTGGATGCTTGTGAATTGAATCTTATAAACTGCAGGAGTCATTTCTCTATGCATTATTTCTCTCAAGTACAATATACTATATTATATTTGAATGTAATGGATTTTTTTTTTGATTACCTCTGGCAACAATATAGTATCTTGTGCATACAAGGTGCTTAATAAATCTGTGATAAGCTTAATTGAACTTTGTAAAGTGTTTTAACTAAGCTATTACATAACAATGAATGTGCTAAACACAATCTAAGAGGAAATGAAATCTAAAATGACAATAAAGACACACTGAACTTTTTATTTTTTTGACAGAGAATTTTAGTGGCCCCAATCTGAGAGGCTTAGAGGAATGAGTCCAGGTTTTCCTATAATCTCCATTCTTAATACTCTGTGGCTATCGTGGTTGTGGTGTTGGTATTGGTGGTGTTGTGGTAATTGGGGTTAAGTGAGTTGCACAGGGTCACAGGACTAGGAAGTGTTAAGTATCTGAGACTAGATTTGAACTCAGCTCTTCCTGACTTCAGGGCTGGTGCTCTATCCACTATGCCACCTAGCTGCCCCTTAATCCTCTATGTTAACAATGACTGAATAGAACAAGGGAAAGAATGTGAGTTCCAGAGTCAGAAAACTTATGTTCTAATGCCAACAAGAATGTTTACTGTTTTTTGTGATATTAGATAAATCACATAATTTCCCTGGGCCTCACTTTCTACACCATTAAAGCTAGAAGTCTGGATTAGAACATTGTTCATGAAACTTCCATTCCACTTCTATCATCCTATAGGAAAAATGTATGTTTGTGTGTATTTGCAGATTTATTAATAATTTTTCATAGGAATATATTTCATTGGTGAATATATATGTATATATATACATATATATACACAAAAATATAATTTATTTCAGAATTATGGGATTTCAATATTGGTACTTGAGACACACACATGCACAAATATACATCTATATAAAATGTATATATATACATGTATATATGTTTGTATGTGTATATATATATATATATGTATTTGCTATATATTTATCAGGAATCTGTGATGTAGAAGAAGAAATTAAAATAGGAAGAAGAAAGTCCTAAAAAGAGATCTCCATCCCATTTCAGGGCACATGTACATTATAATTTATTCCTATACAAAAAGATAAACAGTATAAAAATTAAAATCAATTGAAATCATATTTAAAAGATACATGAAAAGGAACATCAAAATTTCTCAAAGACTGATTTAAATGTAAGTATACCATCTTGACAAATCATCCTATTAGAAGATTACTCCCCTTCCTGCCCCCAAACCCTAGGAGATCTTAAGGAATGATTCCATAGGTCCACAAGCTCCAAGGGAATCCAGTCAAAACACTAAACAAGGAAACTTGATTGTTTCTCCCAAGAGACCATGTAAAGGCATCACTAGAGCAGAGACAGGAGCATTTCATACCCATAAGGATCAGAGACATTACTTTTCTCTCTGCTATAGATATTGCAATTGAGAAAAGACCCTCAAATACTTCTTAACTATATGACAAATCTTTTGTAGATGACCCCAACAGGTCTCTATCATCATAAACTATAAGGTATGAAGTTTATAAATATACCTTCCAGGATCTAATTGAATTGTGAGCATAGTCCTCATATTTAAGAACTGAATATGTTTATCTTTCTTGTGGTTTACTTATCAAGTTACTTACAAAAAATAACACAAGGAAAGCCTTTGATAAAAGAAATGGAACTTCTATTATTTTTCAATTATATAGGATTTCAAGTTCATATTTTAGCTTCCCAGAGGTAAACTCAGGGCTTCTCCTGGCGGTGTGCAAGCTTTATCAAGTCTTATCAAGATCAAAAGTGTTAGAACTCTGGCCCACCAATGGCTGGTGCATCAGTTGTCAAAGGACCAAGCTAGCTAAATTGGGAAGGTTCATGTCCAGAAGATTGATCCCAGATTGACTTCACTTTTGAACTCATAAACTTTCTTCAAAGGTCTGCAATCTGCCCTAGTGAAAGGAGCCAATGTTGCAATCAAGTCACAGATTCTTGAAGTAAGTATTGAAATTTGATTCCCCTTGGAACCTAGACCATGTCAAATGTGTGTTTGCTCTTCATGTTCCAAGGATGCTTGGGGGAGGGATGCAGAGTTTCTGGGGTGACTAATTTTTAAAAAATGTCAAAATTCAACATAGCATTTTATTATTATTATTGCCATTTATGAATATGCAATTATTTTATCCTATCACTTGTGAAAATGATGACTTAATAGCAAATAGATTCATGACTATTCTCTAACTACCATAACCATTCTCTAGAGGGAATTTAACACACTGGAATTTGAATCAGAAGGTCTTCCTTCTAATTTTTTTCTCTGTGTCTACAGACAAATCACTAAATCTCTTTGATTTCAGGGTTTCATCAATAAAATGAGTTTTATAGTACTTCTCTCATAGGCCTATTGTGATTCTTAAATTAGATAACATATCATTTTATCTTTTCCAAACTTAAATAATCATATGTCAGTTGCAATTTTTGACATGATGCATGCAATTTGATAGATCAATAATCATAATGATACCATATATTCTGATAATATTTTATCCATGCAAAGAAAGCAAGAAAAAGTCACCAATAATTTAAGTGGGTAGCATTGCATCAAAATAAGGAGCAAAAAAAAAAATTGGAGTGGAGAATTAGAGACAAAGCTTAAGATAGAATAACAGAAAAGAAAAAAAAAAAAAACAAAAACAGAATGCTCTGATTATGGTGATAACGGTAATGACTAAAGACCAATTTAGCTGTTGTGCATTTGAGGCATATACATATGGACCAGCATCCTTTTTAAGACTGTATTTGCTTAACAAATTATGTAGTCTAAAGATTTCCTGAAGCAATGTAAGAATTTTAATTTTCTGGACTAAAAAAAACAATAAGAGGATCAAGGAAATTTGGTGGAAAAGGAAAGCCCTTTTTCATAGGAATTTGCAGGATAATTGAAAGAATTCATTGCTTAAAACAAACAAACAAACAAACTTCAGAAACTCCAGGGGTTAATCTTTGTCCTAATTCTAAGGGCTTTTGAGAAAAGATGGAAGTTATTTCATTTGCATAAACCCTTTTTCATGTGGTAAATGAGAACTATGATTGGTTTGTATCCTTCAGCCATCTGTGTTCTGATTCTATGGATTATTTACCTGTGTCAGGCATTACAATTATGAATAAACTAAATTCTGGACTTCACCAAAACACTTTTTCATTTTAGCTCCCCCTCTGACTATAACAATTGTTTTCATCATGTTTTAAAGTGTGACTAATTTTACCTGGGAGTGCTCACAGACTTAGTTTTGAGTGGGAAAAAAGATACTAAAAGAGAGTAAAAGATACAATGTTTTCAATAGGTTTCAATAGAAATCTGGGTTGAAATGTCTCCTTTGACATTTAAAAGTTCTATCATAAAAAGATAGGTTAAACTCTTTCTTATTCAGTTTCCTCATATATAAAATGCAATAATACATTTATGACCTTATTATTTATTGTTATAAGAAACAATATATACATCTATCAATGGAAATTGTAACAACAATAATATTATGTTTGTGGTTATTGTGATAGAGTACTTTTTGTGTGAAACAAAATTTGCAAAATATTACATGAAATTTGAGGTTCATAAAACATTACTACACTAGGCTCCAGAGTTATTATTACTATTTCATGGATGAAGAAATTAAAATAGAGAAGTACCTGGTACACACTAAAATTATACAGAAGGGGGAGAAAGGACATAAAGAACGGCATTATTATGATGTCTTTAATTAGAATTTTTAAAAATTTGTAATCCAAATACATAGTACATAATAATTTGATCAAAAGTATTTAATTCATGATCTATACCTGATACTCAGTCAGGATTTAAATAGCAACAGCTATTTAGTGCTTTGGTTCTATAGTGCTTTAAAATTTGAAAGGCAATTTACTTATGTTATTTCATTTGACTCTTGAAAATATATTTGTAGAAGATGCTATTATTATCCCAATTACATGGATGAGGAAATAGATTGAAAGTAACTAAAGGACTTGTTGAAAATTATCCATCAAGTAAGTATATGAAGGAGGATTTGAATTTAGCTCTCTCTGACTACACACACACACACACACACTGGTTATGAGTAAGGTGAATCTTAATTTGATTAATGAATTCTATGGTTCTTACTTGTTCTTATACCAGGTAACTCCTTGTAAAAAGGGAGAGATTAGGTAGATGGGAACTTTAAGAAACTTCTCATGGTGAAATTGAGTTAAAAAAAAAAAAAGTATTATTTTTAGAAGGCATTCCACAAATAATTGTGTACTTCAATATATTCAGTTCAATAGTTAAGGGAGAAATGGCTTCATTAGCTTCTCAGAGAAGTCAGAACAGATGGAAAAATCAACATTTCTGCTTTGGATATTTCAACAATGAAGCAATAAATCTTTTCTAGATATTTCCCCCAACAATACACTCTTAAAAACAACTTCCTATGAATTCTAGATAGCTTCACCTTAAAAATAACTCTGACCCATTCCTGGTATGTTTCATGAAAATATTTATTTCAGAACATTCCTGCATGTTTATTTTCAGTCCGGATAATTAAGAGTTGGATCCTTGCATGTTTGTTCCTATTGAAAAAAGTTTGATCCGCACTTAGATCAAATATTGAAGTAGGCTCCCAAGAGTGTTCATGCTCAGACTCCTTTTATTTGTCCTTGCTGATTCTTTCTTTCCTTCTTTGAATATTCCACAACCTCTGAAACTTGGTTGGATAGCAGCTATCAAGCTGCTCAGATTTCTCTTAGATTCCATACATCTGTTCAAAAACATAGAACATTTTTGACAATTGAAATTATGAAAAAGGTTCAATTTATATTTTTGCAATTCTGTGTACATGCAACATTTGTGTTTAATACAAGCCTGTCTCTTTTCGTTTCTCATTTCTTCCTCCATATCCTATCTAATATCCATGAACTTATATATTTACGTGTTTGTATAAAATATGGATGTAACAGGAAAAAAAAAAACATATAGGCATATATTCTCTTTTGCCTTCTGCTCTTTTATTGAATGACAGCATAGATATGCATGTATTTGCCAGAAATGTTTTAAAAAAACCATTTTTGAGGATCTCTTGAGCATTCATGTTTCAAATATAAGGTAGGTTTTATAACTTTTTTTTCAATCTCTCCTCTATCACTTTGTCTTCCTCTGTCTCTCTCTGGTCTCTCTGATTTCTCTCTCTGGTATCTCTGTGTCTGTCTGTTTCTGCCTCTCTTTATCTCTCTGTGTATCTGTGTCTCTCTGTTTCTATCTCTCTTCATCTTTTTGTCTCTTTCTCTGTCTGTCTGTCTGTCTCTGTCTCTCTCTCTGTTTCTGTCTCTGTCTGTCTCTCTGTCTTTGTCTCTGTCTCTGTCTCTGTCTCTCTCTCTCTCTCTCTCTCTGTCTCTGTCTCTCTTTCTCTCTCTCTCTCTCTTCTCTCTCTCTCTCCCTCTACCCCCCAGGTACTCTGTGATCACCAAGACAGTCAGACATCCACCTAATCATGGACAATCAAAGCCAAGTGACTGAATTCATCTTCTTGGGACTTTCACAGAATCCAGATATTCAGAAAATGATATTTGTAATATTTCTGTTTTTTTATGTCACATCTCTGGGGGCAAATTTATTTATTGTTGTGACCATTGTCTATAGCCCCTCTCTTATGAGTGCGCCCATGTACTTCTTCCTAGCTTTCCTTTCCTTCTTGGATGCCTGCTTCTCATCTGCCATTGTTCCAAAAGTAATAGTTGATTCCCTCTATGAGAGAAAAACCATTTCATTCAGAGGGTGTATGACACAGCTTTTTGCAGAGCATTTTCTTGCAGGTGCTGAGGTGATCATTCTCTCAGCCATGGCCTATGACCGCTATATAGCCATCTGCAAGCCTTTGCACTATGTGACCATCATGAGCCGACGTCTGTGTTTACTCCTGGTAGGAGTGGCCTGGGTAGGGGGCTTTCTCCATTCCATTATCCAAATGATCTTCATTATCCCGTTATCCTTTTGTGGCCCTAATGTGATTGATCACTTTATGTGTGACTTGTATCCTTTGTTGAAATTGTCCTGCACTGACACACGTAGCTTTGGTTTTATGGTTGTGGCCAACAGTGGCTTGATATGTATATTAATTTTTGCTCTTTTGCTCATTTCTTATGGAGTCATCCTGTACTCTCTGAGGAAATACAATATGGAAGCACGACGAAAAGCCCTCTCCACTTGTAGCTCCCATGTCACAGTTATTGTTATGTTCTTCGTCCCATGCATAATTGTATATGTACGGACTCCTTCTACTTTTTCTTTTGACAAAACTGTAGCTGTATTTTATACCATAATGACTCCCACATTAAACCCTTTGATCTACACTTTTAGAAATGCCGAAGTGAAGAATGCAATGAAGAGGTTTTGGAACAGAACAACAATCTCTATTGAAAAATAAAGATTTTGAAATCAGCAACATTGTTTTTTATAGAAAAGAGAGTTAGAGTGGATTTCCAAGAAAATCTAAATGATAATATTCCATATATATATATATATATATATATATATATATATATATATATATATATATATATATATGTATATGATTAGTTAACATGTTGATTTATAGAATCATTCATTAAAGAATTTTATAGATATCTTAGACCACATAGCACAGAAGGCTTAGCTGTAGGAAGAAAAAAAAAAACTGAAAATCTAGAATATCAATGTAAGGACTAAAAAGGAAATTTTTAAGCCAAAACATTGAATTTCATAGTGCACAATAGGAATCAACATCTTTTAAAGCAAAAGTTAAATTTCCAAAAAGAACATAGAGAAACAAACAGTATTTGACAGTGTTTCCAACAGCGTTATTCCAAGTAGAAAGGTTAGGATGAGAGATGCCTGCACGGGTATGAGATAGTGTAGATTGACTTTGAGATTGTTTCGAATTCTGAAATTCAAGGATTTTGTGATCGCCAAGACAAATGGATTTTAAAGAGGAAGAAACTGAGGCTCAGAACACTGACATAACTTGCAAAATTCACATGACTACATTAAAAATGTGCTCAGTCTAGAATCCAGCACTTCATATTCCTATTGCAAGATTTTTTAATCTTTAAAAGACAGTTGGGTATCATGGAGGTATTTCCTTACAAGATGATAGCAGAGAAAGTTTTCTACTCCAGGGCCTTGTCTATGTTCACTACTGTTAGGAGGATAGAAAAGCAGAATTCTTTAAACCTAAAATTCTATAAATAAGATTATTCAAATAATGAAGTTGGTGAGGAATCTTAAGATCTAATGAATTGATGGAGAGTATGGGTATAGACTGATTTTTAAAATTGCTTTTTATTGACAGAACATAGGAATGGGTAATTTTTCAACATTGACCCTTGCAAACACTTTTGTTCCAACTTTTCCTTACTTTCCCTCCACCCCCTCCCCTAGATGGCAGGCAGTCTTACACATATTAAAGATGTTAAAGTATATCTTAAATACAATTACATGTGTACATATTTATATAGTTCTCTATATCAAGAGAATAATTGGATTTAGAAAGGTAAAAATAACCTGGGGGGAAAAAATGCAAACACTCCACACTCATTTCCCAGTGTTCTTTAGCTGGATATAGCCAATTGTGTTCATCACTGATCAATTGGAACTGAATTAGATCCTCTCATTGCTGAAGATAGCCACTTCCATCAGAATTGATTCTCAAGATTGATTTTTAACAGAAGGAAATCCTAGCATGTTGTCTAATAGTAGCTTCAAAGAAGGTGAGAATTGAGTCTAAGAATCCATTTCATTCTTGACAAAAATGTTTATATAAAAGAGGATAGAACATAATAAATTAAAAGTTTTCCCCTTTGAATCTCAAAAATGAGAGCTTTTAAAGGTGAGATATCTGCCTTTCATCATCTGCCTGCATCCTAATCAGACCTCATCATTTCAAAAACCAATCATTTCCTCTCTTTGTTATTTAACCAGAAAACAAAGTTCAATTGGAAAATGAATTCTGAAGTGATTTATAAGATTAGATGATATTTAATTACTTTAATACTATCATGTCTCCTGCCTCATTGGATCAAATCAAATCTATTAGAAGTACTTAAATATGTGATTGTATAGTTGTTGTCACTTACCCTTTGATGATTCTTGATAAATAGCAAAGGTGTTCTGAAACAAGGAAAAAATTAAAGGTAGAACATTTTCAAAAAAGAAAGTGCTCTAAGTTTAGACCACTAGGCTTAATGCTTATGGCTAGAAGAAAACAAACAAACAAACAAAGCACTTAACTACCTTATAAAACACATGGCTTATTGACATTTAAAAAAAGGAAGTCATGATTAATTTCACACCATTACATTAAGTCAAACGAAAAATACATACACATATATCATAGTTCTATGTATATATATATATATCATAGACATGTACATATACATATATATTATTGACTCTGGATCATATTTATATTATCTATCATCTTTTTTTCTCTGTATACACACATGCAACATCTGAGAAAATTATCTTCCAAAATTATTTTATAAATTTACTCCAAATATCTCTACCAGGAAAGAATAAAACACAGAAGGAAAAATAAAACAAAAATAGATGGATATGATTAATGAACAATATTTCATTACCTTCTAAATTTTAAGTATTATTAAATATATTACTTTTTTAAAAAAGTCTGATAATGGGGATTTATCCAAGAAATCATTCAATGGTTGGATTTAAAGAAAAGATGTGAGAATGATTCAATATTAAGAAAAAATGTAATTAAAATATTAAAACCAAAACTACTCAAACCAAAAAACTATCTAAGAGTAAAAAAAAAAAAAAGCCATTGAAAAAGTATAGCATTCACCACTGCTAAGATTCTCTACAGAATTTGGGCATATGGTCATAAAGCAAGATATACTGAGAAAAGGAGAAAGGGAAAAGAAGAATTGGGGAAATTGCTTTACATACAAGAGGTGTGTAAGGGAGAGCTTTGAGTGTGGGTGGGACAGGCAATGGTTGAATATCACTTTCACCTAGATCAGTTAATAGAGGGAAGAATACATATGCATAGTCACCTGATATAGCATTTTGTCTTGTCCAACAGGGTAATAGGAGGGTAAAATGATAAAAGAAAGGGGGAGGGCAGAGTAAAACTGGCAGTGGTCAAAAGCAAACATGACTTTTGAGAAGGGACACAACAGAGAGAATAAGATAGACAGACAATAAATATATTGTCTATGGCATATCTATATATGCACCAAAGAGTATAACATTCAAATTCTTAAAGGAAAAGTAATGTGAATTATAGGAAGAAATGCAAAATAAATTGATACAGTGGGAGATCTCAAATATTCTCTCAGAACTAGATAAAAATAACATAAAATAAATAGAAAAGAAGTTGAGGTGGACAGAATCTGTGAAGAATTAGATATGATGAGTTGTGGGGAAAAAAATTGAATGGAAATAGAAAGAAGTACATTTTTTTCCCAATTGAAAATAAGAAGAAGATATCCTTTTCCAGCTCTACATTGTCATTTCATAAAAATGTAACAATGTATTATGGCATAAAAATCTTACAAATAAATGTAGAAAATCAGAAATGTTAAATATATCATTTTCAGGCCACAGGGCAATAAAATTATATGCAAGAAACAGCCAGAGAGAAATAAATCAAAATGTTAAAAATCTAAGCAATCATAATCTAAACACTATAATATTAAAGAATGGAGAGGTAAAATGACAAATCATAGAACCAATCAATAATTTAATTAAAAATAATGACCACAATCAAAAAGCATATCAAAATTAATGGGATATAGATAAAACAATAAAGAAAATTTAAATTTGTAAATATATACATCTATAATAGAGAGAACAATTAATAAATGAATTGAGCATGCAACTTGAAAAAGAAAAAAGAAAAGGAAGAACCTATTAAATATCTAAATGTAAGAACCAAAATAGAAGTTCAGAAAAATTAAGGGAAGATTAATACATTGGAAAGTAAAAACAAAAAAAAATGAATTAATAAATAAAACTTGCAATTAATTTTATGAAAAAAACAATAAAATAGAAAATTCATTGATTACTGTGATTAAAAAAATAAAATTACTTATATTAAAAATGAAAAGGATAAATGCACCGCCAATGAAGATGACAAAGCAAATATTTGCCAAAAAAATGCCAGTAAAATTAACAATCTAAAGAAAATGGATTAATATTTATAAAAAACATAAATGGCCCAAACTTATATGAATATGTATTATAGATATAAGATAAGAAAAGTAGTAACCACAAGGGAAAACAATAACAAAAACATTCCATCATGTTATGACATATTTGGTATCCGAGAAAGGTCATGTGTGTATATGTATGCATGTATTGATATATACATGTATTTATATTTACATTCTACACACATGTGCATATATATTTCTGATAGCCTTTCCCCCAAATAAGCAGAAAACTACATAAAGAAACACTATAAGAATTTAAAATTTTACAACCATATTAAAGTATGATCCAGTTTACTAATTATGAGGAAAGACAATTCATTCTGTAAATTGGTAAAGAAGACAAAAATAGCAATAATAAATGTTTTCAAGATTGTGGGATGATAGGCATTGCTGGCATAATTATATATTGGTAAAATTCATTTTGAAGAAGATTTGGAATTATGCAAATGGATAAAATATCCATTACTTTTGCCCCAGAGATTTCATTCCTGGCTTATATCACAGTGTATCCATTGAATCCAGAGAATAGTGGTAATGAAATGCCCATATGCACTATAAGATTCATACCAGAACTTTTTGTGTTACCCTAGAATTGTAAACAGTTGGGGAACAGCTAAATAAATCTATGTACATGAATATAATTGAATGTTACTGTGATTTTCCAGTGATGTATGTTGTGAATATCGATAAATAAAGAAAAAACTGCAGGATCTGATACAAAGTGAAGTAAGCAAACCTAAGAAAACAATGTATAAAATGATTAGAAAAATGTAAATGGAAACAACAACCACATACACTCTCACAAACAATCTATAGACAATGTAGCAAAATTATAAAGATCATTCATGCATGACCCTCCAAAAATACAATTTATCCTTTTGTGGAGGCAAGGAGGGAGGAAGGGGGGAAGAAAAAAGGAAAAGAAGGAGGGAGGAAGGAAAGGAAGGAGAAAGGGAGGGAGGGAGGAAGGGAGAAAAAAGAAGAGAAGAGAGACAGAAAGAAAAAAGAAAGAAAGAAATGAAAAGAGAATAGAATGAGAGAAGAGAAAAGAAAGGAAAGACCAGAGGGAAAAAGAAGAAAGGATGAAAAAAAGAAAGACAAAGATGAGAGAGATCTCCTCTTGCCTCCAAGAGGGAGAACCAAAGGTATTGTGTAATGAATAACTTTTCAGATTTTTTCAGTGTATTGATTTGTTATACTGATCTTCCTGTATTTCTGTGTTTCTATCTCTCTCATCTTTGTCTTTCTTTTTTTCATCCTTTCTTCTTTTTCCCTCTGGTCTTTCCTTTCTTTTCTCTTCTCTCATTCTATTCTCTTTTCACTTCTTTCTTTCTTTTTTCTTTCTGTCTTTCTTCTCTTCTTTTTTCTCCCTTCCTCCCTCCCTCCCTTTCTCCTTCCTTTCCTTCCTCCCTCCTTCTTTTCCTTTTTTCTTCCCCCCTTCCTCCCTCCTCTTCCTTTCTCCTTTTCCTTCCCTCCCTATTTCCCTCCCTTTGTCCCTCTCTCCCTTCCTTCCTCCCTTCTTTCCTTCCTTCCTGTTGTTGTTTTTCTCTCCATAATTACACAAAGCAATTGACAGCCTAAATTTGGCACATAACTCACATGAATCAGTGTACCAACCTCTAGATTGGATCATTCACTTCTTATTTCTTTCCTCCAGAGATTTCCTCAGGCCTCTTGAGGTCTCCCTATGCCTTTTTGTTATTCAACCATTCAATCATGTGTGACTATTCAAGACCCTGCTTTTGCGTGTTTTCTTGGCAAATATACTAGAATAATTTGCTATTTCCTTCTCCAATGGAGGTTCATGAGACTAGTAAGTTCCTGAGACTGTATTTGAACTCAGGTTTTCCTGATTGTGGACCTAGTATATTCTCTTAACCAAGATTATTGAGAATACTTTATAGCCACACATTTTGTGGTTTATATTATTCAAAATTTACGATTTAGTAAAAATTTAGGGACTGCTATCTAATAATCATAGGAAAATTCTTTTTCTTCTAGGTAACTAGGTAACAGTCTTTTCTCTATTTTCCAAAACCTATAATTAGGACACTTCAACATACATTTTGATAGTCTCAAATGTTCTATTCTCCTAGTTATTTAATCCAATAAATTATTTTGACTTATTGCAACATTGTACCTCAGATGCAGAAAGAATCATGTGCTTGGTCATGCCATCACCCACTGATTTTCCAATTACACATTCTTATACTCTGAAACTCTCTTTTCAACACCTCTTTCTCTGTATTTTGTCACTTTTAATCTTCCTCTTTATCATCATCAAGTCTCAGAAACTATTTAATCCTTTACTGTTTTCCAAGCTATCCTCTTTTCACTCCCTGAACCATCTCTTTGCCTATTGTCACCCTTACACTGAAATCTCTTCTTCCATTAACTTAATCTAGTTAATCTAGTGATCCATTGACAAAATAGAGCCTTTAATCACTCCCAGAATCTACCACTTTTTTACTTTCTGAACTGAATTAAAGAATCATAAGCATGTAGTGCCTAAGTCTGTAACAAAAAATGTGTTATATAATCTTAAATTGAACAGATAGATGGTACAGTAGATAATGCATTAAGACTTGGGATCAAGAAGACTCGGCTTATTAAGTTCATATTTGGTCCAAGATTCAGTAGATAACTATATTATCTTAGAAGCTTGAAAAAGATCTAAGCATTTCACAGGGCTGGCTTCAGCCACTTTCATTGCAATTGGAGCAATTGTTTTCATCTGCAAATTCTATTAAGGGGAGGTTTTCATAAAGTCATTTTATGTAGACACGCCATAAAATTAAACAAGCAGTTTGATGTCTGAAGGTGACTCTCAACTTGCTTTAGCCATTCTGCTGAGGTGGTTTTATGTAGCAGAGCTGCTGTGCATACTAAAGCTTCTTGGAAGAAGTCAGTCGAAAGTGGATAGCAAAGGTGGATGAAGAGCTCTGAAAAAGATTTGGCAGTCTTCAAACCAAAGGCACTAGCCCTTTCTAAACACTCCATATTGGAATGAAACAGAAAAGTAGCATGATTAATAATGGCTGAATGCAAATTTGTGAAGTGTTCCATATATAAATATTGCATTGGATATAGATATAGTGTTAGATACAGAAAATATAGATATAGGAAAATGTACACCTATAGATATATAATCAATCACTGGAAACTGAGAACTTCTAGTTCTATGGTATGAGAGTGAGAAGAGGTAACAGGACAGGTACTTGAGGGACAATATTTAATAGATATGACCTGAATGAACAACATTTGAAGAAAACTAAGAATAATTGATTATATAACTAGAATTAAAACCAGGCAAGAGCAATGTTACAAAAATTTAGAAGGAAGAGAGGTTCCAGGAGAAAGGGATCTACATTAGCAAATAAGAAATATATAAACTGATAGAGAAAAAGACAGGATATATACTTTGACCTAGATATAAATATAGATATGCATATTTTAGAAAGTCACTGATAATAACTATCAATCTAAATATAGAAAATTTTTATATATAGAAATAGGTTATTAGATATTAGATAAATGTAAACATATCTGATTCTATTCTATCTCTTGAGCTGTAATTCTGAATGAATATTGGACATCTCAGTCAGATATCCTACAGACATCTCAAACTCAACATATGTTTTTAAAAAGTTTTTTTTCTCCTATAGTCTCCTGTCTTAACATTTATTATTATTATTATTATTCAGTAACTTTTAGGCTTCCAGATCTCCAGGCTAGAAATTTGGTGTCATCCTTGATGTATTTTTTTCACTCATTTCCTTTATCTAATCTTGTAGTCAAGTATTTTTGATTTCTCTTCCCCATTTCTTCTATATCCCCCATTCTCTTCATTCAAATAGCAAAGTTTCAGGTGCAGGCCCTTGCTATTTAAGTGCCCTGGCACTCATTACTTCAACTCCTGGACTACTGCTCTTATTTCTGAATGGCTCAAGTCTTTCTCCAGTACAATCCATCCATTACTCAGCTGCCTAAAGCTAAAAGCATGACCATCTTATCTCCCTCAATAAATACTAGTGACTCCCTATTACCCACATGATTTGTTATAATGATAATGATGGCAATAATGATAATGACAACAACGAGAATGATGATGATGATTATGATGATGATGATCTGGACTTCTGGTTTATTCCTGAGTATTTTTACATTTACATTTTACATTTGAAATCACTTTTTCTTAAGAGATTCACAAATTCTGGAAGTCTCAGTTTCTTTACCTACACAATAAAGAGGGTCACCTTAGAGAATTTCTAAGGTTATAATTTATTTGAATATTATAAGATCCCTCATTAAATAATTGAGATTTATTTTTCATGCATAAAATGAGATTGAATATTTAATTGAGGAAAATTCCAGTAATGACAAAGGAGTGATTGGGGTCCTGAGATGACCAACAGTAGCTGTGACAGTGATTCCATAGAGTAAACTAATAAATTTAATAGTCTCATTCTAAGGGAAATGTAGCCCAGTCTCAAATTCCCAGGGCTTGGAGGAAATGGTACCTCCTAGGAGATAGTTGTTATGTGATAGTACGCTTATAGCAATCTGTCTATTACATGATTCATTTTTTCCTCTTTTGACCTCATAGAAAATAAAACTTCTGGATGAAGGATACAGTTCTGGAGGATGCAGTCTCCTGCTTCCTATTCAACCAATACCTGAAACTATAGTGGTCTGGTGCAAATTGGAGTTCACTCTTAAACTAAGTAAGCAAAGTTAGATGCACTTTGGAGCCGTCTCCAATGGAAGTGTTTTCTTTATTCCCTAAAGAATAAAAGGTAATTCTTAAAATTCACAAACTTTCATGAACTTCTTATTAAAATGTGCTCAGACAGCAGTATCAGGCTATCAGTGTTTACTGCAGAGTAAAATTGGGATTAGGACAATGGAATAACTAGTGAAAGATTTAATTTAAATGGTAGATACTTCTATGTCCATTTGAAATTTTAAAGTTTGAAGATGAAGAATTTCTGATTCCTTTTCTACTATGGGTAAGGACAACATGAAGTGTCTCTTTTGTTGCTATTGGGAAGGATATGAGTTGTGTCAGGAACCAAATGAATTCTAGACCTCTCCATTTATTTAGAGCAATGACTTAATCTTTCAACAGAATAATTTAGATACAACAACATTTGTTCCCTCCCTAAATGTAACTAAGAGGGAGAAAAGAAAACAGGCCAAACATGAGAAGAATTTTTAGTTATTATGACCAATATGAATTTAAATCTTGATATGTTTTTCCAATTTTAAAAGTATTGAACTTGATGCTGAATTCAGTGATTATTTTCTCCTTCTTGGTTGACTCATTTTCTAGTAACTTTCTTACATTCTGTATGCACGTATATCCATATATATGCATACATATGTATATATGTGTTTGCATGTGTCTATATAAATAGACATAAAACACACAAATATATGTGTATGTATGTGAATACATATTCATGGATATATATATATGTACATATATATATATATAGTTTCTGCATATGTATGTGTATATATATACAAATATATTTGCATATGCACACATATTTTCATTATTTGCTTTATAATCAAGAGAAGAAATAATGCCTTAATTGATGTTTCTCCCCACAGCAATATTTACATCTAGAAGACTCAATTCTCTGGCCTTTTTAAAAAAAGTTAGGGGAGAATGAGTTATATAAAGTGTACAATGTAGCAGAAATTTAGGAAAATTATACCTTATTCTCTCCTTGTGGCTTCTTTTCTTGAAACTTTTTTTGAAATTTGGAAAAGAAAATGAGAAAGAGCCATTAACTTTCAAAATGTTTGGTTCCTGAGATTTAACATTTCCAACGAATCTCTATCAGCAATAGAAAGTTCATGATATCAAAGGTAAGGTATTGAAAATGATAGACTTCATCTTCCTTCTAAGATCTTCCCCTTCATGTTATTGCCTCCATATTTTACTTCCTCTGCATCTTTATTATGCCACTTCTCTTACTTCTTTTCTTCCTTCTTCTCATCTCTTTACTACTCTCCATGATATTTTCTTTGATTATTTTATTTTATCTATTTGGGGGGGGGGGGAGTGATAGTTTCAAATTGTCATTTAATTAGTACAGGAAACTCTTATTTCAAGATAGATGGACCCCTAATATTTAACTTTTACACGTAGAAATTTGTAGAACTAAGCAGTAGAGCAACTTGGCCTATGTTATATTAATGATTTGGGTCAGAGATGAGATTTGATGACAACCCTTAGTGGTGAAACAAAAAAACAAATAAATGAGCAAAATAGGCTAAGCTGGATATTGAAATACTTTCCTCTATGTAAATAAGGAAAAATCAATAGCAAAGATAAATTGTGGAGGACTTTGGATATTAGGACAAAAAGTTTGAACTGTATTAAAAAGACAAGGAAAGGGGAAAAAATCATTTTCCAAGGTGAAGTCATTGAGTTAATTGTCCAGTGAAGATTTATGACAGAAGTAGTATTTAAGGAAAATTAACCAAGGATTTTAGACATGAGACACTTTTGATTGTGAATAAATAAAACCAGTATTTTGTGTTAGCTTGAATTTAGTGTGAATATTTAGAAAGGAAAGCATTTTATAATGATTTCAGTGAATTTAAGTTTTGAGAGATAAATGAGCAGGTATCACTATCCTATGTAATATACATGAGGAAAGTCAGGTACAGACATATTAAATGAGATAAGCCAGAAGTGAGCTGCAGAAACCTGACTCATTACATTTCTACACACTGAAATACGTTCCTTCAAATATCTACCCTATGTTATCTTAGCATAGAGCAACTTTGGTGGTTGGAAATAAAATAAAAATTAAACAAGCAATCATGTTTGTTAATTTCCTCTTTTTTGCCATTCAATTATTTCTTTATATAGTTGATGTTCATGCATCTTGTCAACTGATGGATCAAGTAGAAGCCTGAATTTTTTACATTTCTCTAAATGACTGATCCAATAAAGAGGGAAAACAACATATTAACTTCATTTTCTATTCCTAAAGGAAAGGAAAAAAAATATTTTACAGAATATAAAATATAACATTTTTTCCTATGAAATGATGAAACAAACAAACAAATAAAGAAACATTCCTGGCTGTCTATTTTGATGCTAGAATGAAAAGGGCACAGAGCCAGGGAAAAGAAAGAAAAAAATAAAAGTAAAATAGAAACAGAGATAAAGGAACAAGGGAAAACCATGGAGAAACTCTTGCTCTAAACAGTACACCCTCTGTCAAAAAGTGTCCTTCTGCCAGAATAATTTTTAAAACAAACAAACAAAAAAGAGTTATTTTATCATCATTCAAGTAAAGGCAGCTCATTCCTCTCCACATTTTATAACTTTGGTTGAAATCCAAACAAATAAATGTCACCTTGATCAATCCAATTGCTAATTTCTATGTCTCACAATATATTCCTTTGAATTTTTCTTTTATTTTTTTTTCCTTTGACTTTTATTTTCATGTCTCATCTACCCAACCAGGATGTTAACTTTATGAGATCAAGGCATAGTGTAATACATTGCTGTTTGCTCATTTGTCTGTTTGTTTTCCACAAACATTGCTAAAGTTATTCATATAATGTCAAAGCTAGATGGAACATTCATTATGTTGCAGCAAAAATTACTTTGAGGGTAGGGGTAAGGATTCAAGTGAAATAATGTTCTTTTTAACTTTGACATTCTGTAATTCCCTTTTTTGTATTTCCTTTTAAAGAAGAAATACCCTGGGGAAAAAAAATGATGCTGACTGAGAAGATAGCTTGATTTCAAAGTATACAAGAAGGTTCCTAGTTTATGAGTCCCATAATTCCTCTAGTCAATGAAGTTCTGAAAGCTCACACACCATACTGAATTATTCCAAATTAGATCCTTTGCACAAACATACTGAAGCTTTTGCATAGTTTAGTTTTGTAAGCAGAAATACATACTTATTTAGAGAAGTGTAAAATATATACATATACATATTTATTTAGAGAAGTATAATATATATATGTCTATCTATCTATCTATCTATCTATATAGAGAGAGGAGAGAGAGAGAGAGAGAGAGAGAGAGAGAGAGAGAGAGAGAGAGAGAGAGAGAGAGGTAAATATATCGATTCATCTTTTTTTTTGGGTATTCTATGTGCATTTTCATTAATAGAATGGAAGTTTCATTTACTCTATATTTCTCATTTAATCTCAAACCATGCCAAAGTTTGCATATAATTTTAATGTAACCCTTTTTCTTGTAAGATAAAATGCAGTCAATTTGAAGAAAGGTGATGACTGACTCTTGAAGGTACCGCTACAATATATTCAGATTGATTTCAATTATTTTTTATAAGGTATCTTATTTAAGGGTCAGTTATACAGAAATTCAAGAGTTGTATATTAAGGGCAATTTATATGAGACTAATTTCAACCAGAGTATTGATACTGCTGAATTTTCCTTAAATTTCATTTGAGTATCTGAAAAAATGTTTCATGCTATTCTAGAGAAAAATTATAGAAAGATTTAGCCCAGATCATATTCAAGTTAAGTAGCTTGTTGAACAAATGAGGTAATTTCAACTTGGAGAGAAGTTATAAAGGAAAAAAAAATCACTAGAGATTTGTACTTGAACCTGTTCTTTCATCATGTCTTAAGTGACTTAAATGAAGATGTTCAAAACATGATTATCAAATCTGATGATAAAATGAACCTGTAAAGTAGAGCTAACCCAATAGATTGTAGAGTAACAATTCTGGCAGTCTAAAACAATGAGTTTTAATAAGATGCATTTTAGCAGGAGTAAAAGTATAATTTCTAATTTTAACTTCAACAAATCAGTTCTATGAGTACTAGGTAGTATAGTTTTGATTGACAAGTTGATATGAGAAAAAAAAAGGAGCTGGTTTTACTATTCATCTGTAATGTTTACTTTTCAAAGTCAAGCAATTTATAACTGAAACTTAATTAATGTAAAATGAGCAGTTTGTATTAGGTTACTGCTAATGTTTGTAATTATTTCAAATGCAATTTTCTCTTTCCAGCAAACTAAAAACTTAATATAAGAAACAGGAAAAGTTATAGCATTATCATAAATATACCCTATACTCATCAGGTAAGAGTAGAGAGATGAAGAAGGAAGAGATGTGTCATGTGAGTATTCACAAAAAATAAATAAACAACATGAAAAACAAATATGTAAATATTTAATATAAGAAGAAAAGACATTAGCAGAAGACATTATAGTAGCTGGCCGTTAGCTGAAAATCGTTGAAGGGCTATCATATGGAAGAAAGACATTTTATTGTTGTTTCTTTGGTTGTTTTCTATTTGTTTTATCCCAGCATGGAATTGTGAGCAATGAGTGTAGTGCTACAGAGAAGAATTAGCATCATTTTAAATGAAAGTGTTCTGCCATTAGAGAGTTCCTTTCCATTGATAGTCTCCACTTGTAAGCAGGATGACACATTATTAGAGATTTTGATAAAGAATCTTCTTTTTGATTATGTGTAAATGCCTATGAAATCTCCTTAAGTTCAGTGATTCTCTAAAATGTAGTGCATGTTAAGAACGTGCTTATATGTGATTCCTCTTGCTATATTTCCTTATACAGGCACCAAAAGTGAGCATGGGTCTTTGGTAACTTCTTCAATGATGTAAACACAGATTTTAGGAGAAAAATCCTGAATTTGAACTAACAGAGAAAGAAGAGCTTTAGTCACAAAGCACAATGAGCATGACATAACCATTGTGCTATATTCTAACTGTAATACATTGTGGGGATTGCCTCAAATCTAAATTTAAGTCTAAATATTACAGGTGTGTTTAAAAGCTGAAACCAAAGGATTGTTCTTTGCTGCCAGATTACACAAAATGTGTCTTCATCATGTCTCTTTATCTAATTTGTATTTTAAGTAGAACTCAACTTTTTCAAACCCACTTCCACTGACATTATAAAAATGAAAAATAATGTGACTGAATTTCTTCTTGTTGGACTGACCAAGGACCCAGCAAGGGAAAAAATAGTATTTGTCATCATCTGATTTTCTACATTGCCACTATTTTGGGGAACCTGCTTATTATCATCACCGTTAAGTACAGTCCCACACTTGGATCCCCCATGTACTTCTTTCTCACCTATTTATCTTTTTCTGATGCTTGTTTCTCAACCACCACAGCCCCAAGACTCATAGTAGACAGTCTACGTAAGAGTAAGACCATCTCCTTTGATGAATGCATGATCCAATTATTTGCAGGGCACTTCTTTGGTTGCATGGAGATCTTGGTTCTCATCTTGATGGCTTATGATCGCTATGCAGCCATTTGTAAACCTCTACACTACTTGACTATCATGAATAAGAAGGTATGTAGGATCTTGGTGGAATTAGCCTGGGTGGGGTCATTTGTGCATTCCATTGCCCAACTCTTCATTGTTTTGAGTTTACCCTTCTGTGGACCCAATGTAGTCAACCACTATTTCTGTGATGTACAACCCTTAATGAAATTGGCCTGTACAGACACATATGTGTTAAACCTCTTGGTTGTTTTTAATAGTGGAGCTATCTGCATGGTGAGTTTTATATTGTTAATGGGCTCCTATATTGTTATTTTGTATTCTTTGAGAAATCAGAGTAGAGAGGGAAGGCACAAAGCCCTTTCCACCTGCAGCTCTCACATCCTTGTTGTACTCATATTTTTTGGCCCCTGTATATTCATATACAGCAGGCC
The DNA here is from genome assembly GCF_016432865.1 of Antechinus flavipes. Taxonomy (NCBI): domain Eukaryota; kingdom Metazoa; phylum Chordata; class Mammalia; order Dasyuromorphia; family Dasyuridae; genus Antechinus; species Antechinus flavipes. The sequence goes on from NC_067403.1 coordinate 242,997,383, forward strand.
ACTGACCATCTTTCCTGTGGATAAATTGGTGGCTGTGTTTTATGCCATTGGAACTCCTTTCTTAAATCCTTTGATCTACACACTGAGGAATAAAGAAGTTAAAACAGCTATGAGGAAATTATGGAGCAGCAGAAAATCTTTACACAAAAAACAATGTGGATAGACATCATCATTTTTCAAAACTGATTGGTCTTATAAGGATGGACATATTTGAGATGATAGTTTATATTTGGCTTATGTAAGGTGTAAACTTATCTTACTGGTTGCTTATCTCCACATAATGGATAGATATGAGAGAATTAACATTTAAGCCATGGCTGTATATAAAATGAGATATGCAATCATAGATATTTAAAGTCCTTAAGCTAGATCCTTTTTGATGATCTGTCATAAAGTTCCTGCTTTCTCTGAATCAGTACTCCCGGCCCCAGATTCTATAAGTCTCCCCTATCCTTTCTAGAAATGGGGGGAATTTATATTTTGCTGTGATCTAAGTCAGTTGTTTTACATTATCCATACTTTACAACTCATTATTTATCATTCATTATTCATTACTTAAGTGCAACAACATTGACAACTACTAGTTGGTTAACTTAGCCTAGAAGATTCATGAAATGGATATCATTCTTCATTTAACATGGTCATATAAGTTTCTTTTCTCTTAAATCATGAACTAGATGCTACCAATTGATCAACAACATAGAGACCAGAATACTACAGTTTCATTCATTCGAAATGAGACACCTTACCAACAAATGAAGGGAAATGTGTGTCTTTTACAAGGAGTTGTTCATATTATTATTATTATTATTTTACAAATTAGTAATATGAGATAAAAAATAATCACATGTACATTATAAAATAGCTTTTTCTCATGTATGGTAGGAAAATGACTTATATCACTCAAGATATGAGATAAAGAAGAAAAAGAGAGTTACTGAATTTATTATATACAAAGGAGGAAGAAGCACAGGAAGCTAGCTGGCTTACTTCTGTTTTGAAAAGATTTTGTTTTTCTTGAAGCAGTTAATATGTGCTAGGGATATATATGGTAAATGGTGTACTAGAACAAAAGAGAATTAGTTATGTCAATTTAAAAATCTTTAGTAATATCTAGGAGTTGAAGTCACATAGTCTTTTTGGACAAATAGGAAAAGTGGTTAGACTCTCCAGGGGAAAAGTTAGACATTCAGTGACATAGACTACTTTCATGAATCTGTGATGAAAACTCCAGAGCTGAATAAAAAAATATGACTTTCAAATACAAGACTCAAGAGATGCAAAAATGGCACTCAGGAAAGAAAAGTCATAAGGGACTTGGTAAGGTTAATCTGTTTACATTCCTATATGGCAAGATAATTCTTGTAACTAATAAAAACTTTCTCATTATTAGAACAGTTAGAAGGAGATAAATTCTAACTAGGGTATATATTGGGTGTGAGTTAAATATGAAGAGATAATAACTAAAAATAAAATAAAACTAGGCTGTGAAAGAGGAATCTTTCTTAACCTATAGGAAAGTAAAATGGAAAAGGGAAATAGGAATGGAAGAGAATGAAAAAAGGGAGGACAGATTGGGGAGGGGTTAGTCAGAAGCAAAACACTTTTGAAAAAGAACAGTGGGAAAGGAGAGAGAATAGAATTATCATGAGGGAAATATCACTAGCAATAGTAACTGTGAAAATAATTTTAAAACAAGCTTTTCCCAAAAAAGAAAATCTCAAAATCTCAACAAAATAATCTCAAAAATATATATAGCACTTTGTAAAATATATAAAAAATAAGAGCATTCCTCAATTTATAAATGTATATTATAGCTATATGAAAAAAAAAATGTAACACCATTGATTGGAAAAATGCAAATTAAATCAATTCTGAGGTGCTACATCATACCCATTAAACTGGCTAATAGGCTAGAAAAGGAAAGTGACAATTGGAGCAAATGTGGGGAAAATAGACACTGATGCACTGTTGGTTAAATTGTAAACTGATCCATCATTCTGTAGAGCAATTTGGAATTATGCCCAAAGTGCTATAAAATCATGCATATGCTTTGATCTAGGAAAACTATTAATAGGCATGTATAATAAAAGAGAATATTTTTAAAAAAGGAAAAGGGGCTATACATACAAAAACTTTATAGCAACTCTTTTCATGGGGCAAAAAAAAAAAAAATGAGAAACTGAGCAGATGAGCATTAATTGGGGAATACTTGAACAAATTGAGTTATGTTACTTTTATGGAATTTTATCGTAATATAAAAATGATGAGAAGGATGCTCTCAGAAAAAAACTTCCTTGAGCTAATGATGCAAAGTGACATATAGTGAGTACATAGTAACAGAAATATTGTTAAGATGGTCAACTATGGAATGAATTAACTACTCATAAATACAATGATTCAAGATAACTGTGAAAGACTTAAGCAAAATATTATCCACACCCAAAGAATGAACTGATGATGTCTCAATCTCGATTACAGGATACTTTTTCCTTTATTTTTCTTTAGTTTTTTTTTTTTTTTTTTCTGGAAAGGGGGAGGTCTGTGTTTTCTTTTACAACATTACTTTTATGATTATGCTTTCCATGATGTAACATATGTCTTCTCATTGAGGGGATGGGGAGGAAGGAATAAAGAAAATTTGAAACTATTTTTAAAAAATTATTATTAAAGCTTTTTATTTACAAAACACACACATGGGTAATTTTTCAACAATGACCTATGTAAAATCTGTTCCAAATTTTTCCCTCTTTCTCCCTATCCCCTCCCCTAAATGGCAGATAGTCCAATACATGTTAAATATATTATGATATATGTTAAATCCAATATGTGTATACATAGTTATACAGAAACTCAAAGTGTTAAAAACAAATGTTAAAATTGTTTTACATGTAACTAGGGAAAAATAAAATGCTAAATAATGAAAAATAAGAGAAATGCATTCACATATATATGTATGTATATCTTTAGTAGGAACAAATTAAAACTTTTCTTAAATGTCTTAAGAATTATATCATGCCTTTTCATTCTCACTAAGCAATGCCAGTCTCCATATAAAGAAATGACATAAAATAAAACTGTGGAATATTTTTTCAGCATCTCTTCATTATATAGAAAAAGAGACCAGCTTTTTCCATAAAAGAAGAAAACAATTTTGAAAATATCTCTCTATAGTAGAGAGACTGTGAAAGGTCTTGAGCTATTTCTCGTGCAGAAAGTATTAAGCTTTGTTTTAGACTGTTTAATCACTCTTTTTTTTCTTTTCTGCAAAATGTATTGTTATATTTTACATTTTTCTTCTTTCCCCTTATTTTCAAAATAAATAATAAATTTATCTCATTCCCTACAAAGTTTTTTCTTCCCTGAAATGTATAAATGTTTGACTTATGGATCTATACAACACCCCACAAAGATCTTCTTTAGAAGCATTTTCTCCCCCCTCTATGAATTAATCACTTTTACTCATATGTGCTGTATAGATGTATGTACACATGTACATATATTCAAATTTGATGCAAAAAATTCAGCAAAGTACTTATAGCAACATAAAATTAGATTTATACCAGGATTAAATGGTTAGTTCAATATTACAAAACAAACTACAAATATACTTTACTATGTCAAGAATAATAACAACAAATGAGAAAATGTATATATTTTTCTTAATAGATACAGGAAAATATTTGCAAAATGAAAATGATTTTAAATTTAAAATACCAGAAAACTAGAAAACTATCATATTTGCTCCTTTCTTTAACCTTTGGAAATTTATTTATTTATTTAATATTTTGCTCTGCTTACATTCAAAACAATTTTTTAACCTTTGTTTTTAGATCTTTGAGTTCTATATTTTCTTCTTTATTCCCACCCACATTTAAGAAACTACATGTGAAGTTATGTACATTTCCAAAAAGTCAAGTTGTGAAAGAAAACTTAGATCTGCCACCCTAATAAAAAATATAAACCCTCAAGAAAAATTAAATTAATAATAGAGAGACAGACAAATAAAGAATCTGTATTCAAACTTGATCAATTTCTTCTCTGGGTATGAATAGGATTTTTCATCATAAGTCCTTCAGAGTAGATATGGATGATTGCACTATTGAGAATAACAAAGTCATTTATAGCTGGTCATCCCAGAACATTGCTATCTCTTTGGATATAGTCTATTTCACTTTGTTCATGGAGGAATAAGTGAAAGAATCAACAACTTGAACAAAATTACAGGATAAAAATAAGTGTACATATATCATTAGCATGTCTGCATATTTTCAGAAAAAAAAGCAGGAAGAGAAAAAATTGAATTACACTTAAAATGAATTCATTAGATATAAAATACTAGTGAATTTCCTTTTCAATACATACAAAAGTAATATAGGAAAACAAGTACAAAACACCCTTTACAAAAATATTTTGATAATTAGAAAAATAGTAACTATGTTTCAATAGACTAAGCTTATATAATAGAAATTGAAAATTGTTGAAAGTATTTTACTTATTCCGAGGGAACAAAAATGAAATTAATTTGAGGAAAAAGTCAAATTTTTAAGGAAAAATAAACTAAGGTAGTACTCAATCAATACTTATATTCCAAACCAGTAGATATCACATAAAAGCAATTAGATTTTCAATAAAGAAATTGGTCAATGAAGTTGATAAATTATAGAAGAAAATGAGCACTATAACCCATTCCAGTAAAACCAAAGATCCAAACCATTGAGAAAACTGGAAAGTTTGGAAGAAACTTGGTATAAACCTATATAATCATACTATATTATGATGATCTTATTAGCACTCTGGATACTTTAAACTCAGCTGGAGCTGAGATAAGCAAAAGTCCTTGATTTTATTCTTTACGGAAGGGAGGGGAGAACTCCCAGGCACAGGAATCTCCTCTTTCTTCTCCTGCTCCAAGCCAACTCCCTGGTCCTACTCCACCCTCTAAATCCTGCCTCAATCCCTATACACCAACAGATCCAAACCTGCACAGAGTAGTGGGCAGGATGATTCTTTCTCCAAGCATATGCTAATAGAGTATTGTCTAATTGGTAATTACCTTTAAGTGCTTGGACCTCAATGCATCAAGTCAGTTATACTATATATTAAGATAAATTTCTGAAAGATTCATGACTTTGACATAAAAGGTGAAAATATAAAGAAATTAGATAAATTAGGAGAAAATAGATCTTTACATGGTCAAACAAGGGAGAAAGATTATCACAGAGTACAAAATGAACAATTTTCATTACATAATTAAAAAAAAATCATATAAAAGTTACACAAAAGTTCAGGAAGCATAATTATATGAGAAGCGGCGAACTAAGGCAATAATTATAATGTATCCCTTTTCTGATAAATATACAAATGTAGCAGTTGGTGTAGTGTATAGAGCTCTGGACCTAGAGTCAGAAAGACCTGATTTTAAATTCTGCTTCAGATACTTTTGTTTAAGCTCTGTTTTCCTAAGTTTCTTTAATTGAAAAGGGGGATAATAATAGTTATTATTTTCCAGAATTATTATGAGCCTCAAATGAGATAATATTTGAAAAATATTTTATACAATATACTAGGTAATCAACAAATACTATTGCTATTATTATTACTTTTAGTAGCTGTTGCAACAATAGCAGTGGCAGCAGCAGTAGAATAGATATATAATGAACTTAATCAAATTTATATGATTGTGAACTGATTCCAAGTAATAAATAATGAAAAGAATTAACAGGCAGCTTTCAGAGGGAACAATCCAATCTATCAATATTGATAAGAAGAAAATTTCCCCAAATTAGCAATATTAAAGAACAAAAAATTTAAAACTGTGAAACTCCACTTTCTCCTCTTCATAATGGTAAAATTTCAAAAAAAAAGATACATTATGAAAAGTGAAGGACAGAAAGGGGAAGAAAAATTACATTAATTCTGTGTGTGTGTGTGTGTGTGTGTGTACTGGTCACATCATTCTGAATATCAATTTGGAACTGTATCTCCAAAGTGTCTACTTTTTGTCCCATTTATGTTACAAATTGATGAAATAGAATAAAGGACACATAAACACACACATGCAAAATATATATATATATATATATATATATATATATGTTCACACAAGTATATAACTGTAATGGGCTGAGGCTTGAGTTGATGCACTGAGGTCCCAAGCACATGAGGCTAAATAGTAATTGGACCATACTCTATTAATATATAAGCTTGGAGAAAGAATGGCCCCCGCCCACTCTCTGTGCAAGTCCTGATGTGTTGTATAGGAAATGACAATTTTGGTGGGTGGAGGCAGGAGAATGGAAAAGGAAGGGGAAGGAGAGACTTTTTGCATTGCGATTGCGATGGTTTGCTCAGCTCAGATCTCTCTCTGGTAGCTGGCTTCCTGTCGCAGCTGCCCATATTGCTATTGCAATCTTTCTTGCTATCGCAATCCTTATTCATCTCTTCACTTCAATAAAGATTGAAGATTTTTCCCTTAACCTGAATTCCTGACTCTGGCTGATTTTAAATACACGGTCATTACATATAACAGCTCTTTTATTTTGTCAAGGGACTGTAAATTAAAAGGGCATGTATCCATCCATTGGGGAATGGATAAAATAGATCCTAAGATATAATGGGAAAAATCCCCAGGACCAGATGGATTTACATGTGAATTCTACCAAACATTTAAAGAACAATTAACTCCAATGCTAAATAAACTATTTGAAAAAATAGGGATTGAAGGAGTCCTACCAAACTCCTTTTATGACACACACATGGTACTGATACCTAAACCAGGTAGGCTGAAAACAGAGAAAGAAAATTATAGACCAATCTCCCTAATGAATATTGATGCTAAAATCTTAAATAAAATATTAGCAAAAAGATTACAGAAAATTGTCACCAGGATAATACACTATGACCAAGTAGGATTTATACCAGGAATGCAGGGCTGGTTCAATATTAGGAAAACTATTAGCATAATTGACTATATCAATAACCAAACAAACAAAAACCATATGATCATCTCAATAGATGCAGAAAAAGCATTTGATAAAATCCAACATCCATTCCTAATAAAAACACCTGAAAGCATAGGAATAAATGGACTTTTCCTTAAAATAGTCAGGAGCATATATTTAAAACCATCAGTAAGCATCATATGCAATGGGGAAAAACTGGAACCTTTCCCAGTAAGATCTGGAGTGAAGCAAGGTTGCCCACTATCACCATTATTATTTAATATCATATTAGAAACACTAGCCTCGGCAATAAGAGTCGAGAAAGATATTAAAGGAATTAGAGTAGGCAATGAGGAAACCAAACTATCACTCTTTGCAGATGATATGATGGCATACCTAGAGAACCCCAGAGATTCTACTAAAAAGCTATTGGAAATAATTCATAATTTTAGCAAAGTAGCTGGCTACAAAATAAATCCCCATAAATCCTCAGCATTTTTATACATCACCAACAAAACCCAACAGCAAGAGATACAAAGAGAAATTCCATTCAGAATAGCTGTTGATACCATAAAATATTTGGGAATCTATCTACCAAAGGAAAGTCAGGAATTATATGAGCAAAATTATAAAAAAGTCTCCACACAAATAAAGTCAGACTTAAATAATTGGAAAAATATTAAGTGCTCTTGCATCGGCCGAGCGAACATAATAAAGATGACAATACTCCCTAAACTAATCTATTTATTTAGTGCTATACCAATCAGACTTCCAATAAAATATTTTAATGATCTAGAAGAAATAACAACAAAATTCATATGGAACAATAAAAAGTCGAGAATCTCAAGGGAATTAATGAAAAAAAAATCAAATGAAGGTGGCCTAGCTGTACCTGATCTAAAATTATATTATAAAGTAGCAGTCACCAAAACCATTTGGTATTGGCTAAGAAATAGATTAATGGATCAGTGGAAAAGGTTAGGTTCACAAGACAGAATAGTCAACTATAGCAATCTAGTGTTTGACAAACTCAAAGCCCCTAACTTCTGGGAAAAGAATTCATTATTTGATAAAAACTGCTTGGATAATTGGAAATTAGTATGGCAGAAATTAGGCATGGACCCACACTTAACACCATATACCAAGATAAGATCAAAATGGGTCCATGACCTAGGCATAAAGAACGAGACTATAAATAAATTAGAGGAACATAGAATAGTTTATCTCTCAGACTTGTGGAGGAGAAAGAAATTTGTGACCAAAGATGAACTAGAGACCATTACTGATCACAAAATAGAAAATTTTGATTACATCAAATTAAAAAGCCTTTGTACAAACAAAACTAATGCAAACAAGATTAGAAGGGAAGCAACAAACTGGGAAAACATCTTCACAGTTAAAGGTTCTGATAAAGGCCTCATTTCCAAAATATATAGAGAACTGACTCAAATTTATAAGAAATCAAGCCATTCTCCAATTGATAAATGGTCAAAGGATATGAACAGACAATTTTCAGAGGATGAAATTGAAACTATTACCACTCATATGAAAGAGTGTTCCAAATCATTATTGATCAGAGAAATGCAAATTAAGACAACTCTGAGATACCACTACACACCTGTCAGATTGGCTAAGATGACAGGAAAAAAATAATGATGAATGTTGGAGGGGATGTGGGAAAACTGGGACACTAATGCATTGTTGGTGGAGTTGTGAACGAATTCAACCATTCTGGAGAGCAATCTGGAATTATGCCCAAAAAATTATCAAATTGTGCATACCCTTTGATCCAGCAGTGTTTCTATTGGGCTTATATCCCAAAGAAATACTAAAGAAGGGAAAGGGACCTGTATGTGCCAAAATGTTTGTAGCAGCCCTGTTTGTAGTGGCTAGAAACTGGAAAATGAATGGATGCCCATCAATTGGAGAATGGCTGGGTAAACTGTGGTATATGAATGTTATGGAATATTATTGTTCTGTAAGAAATGACCAGCAGGATGAATACAGAGAGGACTGGCGAGACTTACATGAACTGATGCTAAGTGAAATGAGCAGAACCAGGAGATCATTATACACTTTGACGATGATATTGTATGAGGACATATTTTGATGGAAGTGGATTTCTTTGACAAAAAGACCTAACTAAGTTTCAATTGATAAATGACGGACAAAAGCAGCTACACCCAAAGAAAGAACACTGGGAAACGAATGTGAACTATCTGCATTTTTGTTTTTCTTCCCGGGTTATTTATACCTTCTGAATCCAATTCTCCCTATGCAACAAGAGAACTGTTCGGTTCTGCAAACATATATTGTATCTAGGATATACTGCAACATATCCAACATATAAAGGACTGCTTGCCATCTAGGGGAGGGAGTGGAGGGAGGGAGGGGAAAAAAATTGGAACAGAAATGAGTGCAAAGGATAATGTTGTAAAAAAAAAAAATTACCCTGGCATGGATTCTGTCAATATAAAGTAATTATTAAATAAAATTAAAAAAAAAAAGATATAATGGGGATGAAATGATAAAGAAATGAATCATTCAGTTTCAGAAAAATTTGCAAAGGCTACTACACCCTGATTCTGAGTGAAGTGATCAGAACAAGAGAACGATTTATACAATAGAACAACATCATAATGAAAAACAAGATTATATGACAGACTGACTTAAAATCTCTGATCAGTGCAATAACCAGTCTTGATTTTAGAGGACTAATGGTGATGAGAATACACAGACAGCTGTGTATTCAGACTATTTTGGATACACAGCTACCATATTACTGAATTCCCTCAGTTCTTATGATTTTTATCTTAGATCTCCTTCAGTCAGGGAGGCATATTCACAAGTATCATGGAGATAGGGGAAATTTGGAGAAGCTTCAGCATCAGGAATATTGGCAAAGCATAAATTCCCACAATACTAGTTATATCAGATCATTGTACACAACACAACAACAAGATTTTATGAAGATCACTTCTGATGGATGTGGCTCTTTTCAACAATGAGATGATTGAGATCAGTTCAAGTGATCTTGTGATGAAGAAAGCCATTTACACAGAAAGACAACTGTGGGAACTGAGTGTGATCACAACATAGAATTTTCACTCTTTTTGTTTGTTTGTTTGTTTTCTTTCTCATTTTTTTCCTTTTTGATTCTGATATATTTTTTTTATATAGCACAATAATTGTAGAAATATGTAGAGAAGAATTGCACATGTTTAGCATATTTTTGTGTTACTTGCCATCTAGGGGAGGGGGGAAGGGAAGGGGGGTGGGATTTTGCAAAGGTTTTGCAAGGGTCAATGTTGAAAAATAATCCATAAATAAGTTTTTTTGGGAAAGAAAAAACTTTAATCCCATAATAAACAAACAAACAAACAAACAAACAAACAAACAAATAAATAATGATTGGAGAGCCAAAAATAATAATTTTTAAAAAATCTTCATTTTCCTGGCTGTTCTCTAAGTTTCTAACATTTGACTCAATTACTATAAATACATTTAAAGGTGAATATTAACCTCTAAGTAAACCTAACAGAGATGTAAGATTCTAGTTAGCTTTCTGGAGGTCTTGGGACCAGCCTTCGTTTCAGCAGAGTAATCAAATAGCCAGAGATAAAGTCCAAATTCTTTATTATCTCCTTCACAGTCTATCTCCTTTACCTTGGAGCTCCACTAGCTTTCTGGAGGTCTTCAGGAAGGACTTGGTCTCAGTGGAGAAATGCAGGCTGGTCAAGTCTTAAGTGGTCAAGTCTCCTTTGTTAAAGTGCAGGAAGCAGGAGAACTACCACCTGATCAAAGATGGAATGTCTCTCTGAGTCCCAGAACTTGAGCTCCAGCCTCCACTCCTCTGTCTTTTCTGAGTCTGTCTCTGGCTGAGTTTGTCCCAGTTTATATGCTCTATTACAATTACATCATTACAGTATACTGAATATAAACCAATCATTATGTCACTAGGGCAATCATACTGAACTGAACTGAATCCACATGCTAAACTAGATAACCATTATATTATCAATTCCACTGAGTTAACAACTTGTTTAAATCAATCATACTGAGCCTTAAGTATATTTCTCCATAGTTCCTGTCCTTTACACAGAGAGATCTAAACCATGCAGATTTAAGCAAAATTCCTCTTATGATAATCTCTTTTAAGCTACCTTTCATGTGTTCTTTAAAGACATATGGGGAAAAGAATTACCACCAAACAATTTGGGGGACAAGACACAACATTCTCTAAAAACACCTCATGACTTAAATGAGTAATGTGATAGTAAGATGATGAATTAATTAAAAACACACACACAAACAAACAAACAAACAAACAAAACCTTTCTGCAACTCCTTCTGCCTGCTGCTTCCCCCAACCTTGCTGCAATCCCTAATCACTCTTTCTTGTTCATTCTTTACTATGTTCTCACTCTTCCTATTCCTCAATCTTTTTATACGGATCTGTGATTATAGCTAATGATCAAATTCTCATCATTTCATGTCTTTATCTTTCAATTCAACGGTTGTTCCATAACTTAAAAAAAAAATGCTTATGATTTGATGAGTGATTTGGAAACCTGAGGTCTGTTCAACAATTAGTTCATGTGATACTCTATTTATATAAATTTCTTATAACTCCTCTGTCGTTATTGAAGGTTTCTTCTCCCTTACTTCTTATGCTATATGCAATCAAGTAAACACACTCACACACATACAAACACATACAAGATTTACTTATCTTTATATATGCTTTGAAACTTGAATAAATGAAAGGGAATGGTTTTTATTTGCTTATTTCCAAACATGTACCATATTGCCTGAACACATTTGATTTTTAATGAATATTTTAAAATTTTTGAATGAATTACATAAAATGGTTATTCAATAGAGACTTTTTGGTCATTCATAAATGAGAAATTTATCCCAAAAATAACATCATAAAAGAATGTATTTGTAAGATTTATTGAAAGGAGAAAAAAAAATAGAATGGCTATCCAATTCAATTAAGTGCTAATTCAACCAAAACCTGGCACTAGGGAAGACTGATGCTAATTGTCTAGGAAAATTTGCTATTTTGCTGACTAAAATCAAATGAGGTGAAAGTGGCACACATCCCATAGAGCCTTATTTCCCTGTTGGCTGAATATGTTCTTTACTTCTCTAAATTTCTGAATTTAAATGCAGTTTCTACAAATATCTGTGTGCCTTTGTCCTATAAGTGTTCATTGGGGTTAGAGAGAGTAGTGCATTGATCTTTTTTGTAACAGAAAACAGGAAAATGTTCTTTCTTTTATGAAAATTTAAGAATATTCCATTTTTTTTTTTTTTGTCAAAGGTAAGTACCTCTTCTAGTATCACTTCAGGGTCTTCAGACAAGAAGCATAATGGAATGGTAATCCAGGGAATAGCATAAATCTCCTCCTGTTAAAAAAAAAAAGTTACTTTTTTAAAAAAAATAACTTTTCTGCTTTTTTGAAAGCACTCATGGACTGAGGCTGAGATTTGTCTCAAGTAGTGAGGGAAGCCAGAACTGGAAAGATGAAAATAGAAGACAAATAACATCCTTAAGATAATGATTAATACGATCCATTTGGGATTTAATACATTTGTGATACAGTTTTCCACCTCAAATTGTGAACTACTTATTTCTAGGTTTACCGTGTCTTTTATGCCTTTTATGCCTTTATGGCATGCTGGATGTTCTAGAAGGAAGAAATACATTTAAAACCAGGATGTAAATATTGCATTTGCAGAAGCATCTCCCATATACTCAGTTATAAAAGGAACTTTTCAGATTTCAGTTAAGAAAGATGAAGAAAGGCTAGTTAGTGGTGAAGCAATGATTTTGGTAAACTTTGGAGATTTTATTCTATTATTTTTCTGGTCTTCTTTGTTTTAGTCTTTAATAAATGGGAACAATTCATGGAATGCAATTATGATCTAAAGACTATCCAGTAGCCAAGGTATAGTATTCAAAAAACAATGGATTTGTAATCATGAGAAACAGGCTTAATCTAACTTCTTAAACTCTGTTATCTGTATAATCTTGAAGGATTTATTTGGCCTTTTTTATGACTTTTTTCATATGTAGATTGAGATGTCTGGATAAGATGTTCTAGTGTTTGCCTGTGAATTCCTTATAAGGTTTCTTTCAGCATTTATAACTTGGTTCTTGGAAGAAGACACAGGATGAGGTGGTAAAGCAATGAATATTGTGGCATCATCTCTTTCTCTTTTCATTCTCATTCTCCTTTACTCTTCTTTATCCTCTAATGCACTCCAATTGTCCCTGAATCCATTTACTCAGAATGTCTGTCAAAATCCAGTTACCACTCACCAGTATTCTTTTTTTTTTTCAAACAATAAATTCCCCAAAGAAGATAATAATATAATTCATGGATTGATTGAAGATCAGGCTTTTATTTTTTGTAAGACCATTAAACCAGAAGGAAAAAAAAATCAACCAAAGGCCACAGGAAAAAATAAAACTAAATCAAAACAAACAAAAATATTGATTTTCTTCCATGTTTTTGAGGAAAAAATATTCCCAAGACATCTCTTTAAAAAAAAATAAAACTTCACATTTTAGTAAGTAAATACAAACACAGATATAATAAAATAAAAATAACTCCTAGTTCTCTGATTTTGCAAGAAAAGGGAAGGAAATAGATTATTTGACTTGGTGTTCTAATTGTAATTATCAGCATTTCTAGTTATTGTCTAACTAGCATCCTTAAAGCTATTTCCAGGTTTTCAGCTGGACTTTAATTTACTAATTTGTACAATGTATGTGGAATAGATACTCCATTTTAGAAAAAAAAATAGTATCAAATAACTTAATCCTGAAGTCTAGGGATCAAATGATTATTTATCCTTCAGATACCAATTAATAAATCTCCTGAATCATCCCCCCTTATTTATGATGAGCCTTCACACATGTCTTACTTCCCCATCTAGAATCTAAGTCTATAAAAGCAATAGTAAAGTTTTGTAGTAATTTGCATCCATTGCCTGTAGAATATTCATAGCCTTCTGTAGGTAGAAAAAAAATAGAGGCACTTTGGTCTAAATACCTCATTTCATAGATAAGGAAGTAATTTTTCAGACATTATATCATTTATAAAGTCATTTATAACTATATGTTTAAGGTCATACAAAAGGTGTTGACTGATTTATGACTCTTCCCCAATATTACTTAACTCAAGAAATCATTATTGAAAAAAATATTGATGCATTTAAAGCACCTTGCTTTTCCTTCAGGTGCCAATCATCCTTAAAAATTGAGGAGGAAGGTGGGAATGAATACAGTATTAAAGAGGCAAGCAAAAATCATTGTAGCAACCTTAATTTTAAGATTCCATTTTAAATCTTTCTTTTGTCAATAATAGTTCAAATAAGTATTATACTATGTCACAACCCATAGATAGCTATCTGGGATAGAATTTTGATTTAGTATAACATGGTCTGGATCTGAGCCTCATTTATCATGTTGTGAGAATACAAATGCCAATAAATCGATGGGACTGACTTAATTTTCTTTTAACAGTAGGAGATGTCAGACTATAGAGTGTGAAAGTCAGAGTGTACTAGGTGGGATACAGTTCCTACTCTAACTTGCAGCATAATGAAAGGATATACTTGGGTTCCTTTCGAGGTGCTAATCTCAGATAAATGGTAGCAGTTAACATATCCTTCACATATTCCTCATATGGAGTGAGTTCCCTTCCTTCTTTTTTCTTTTAATATTATTTATTATATTTTTTTAATGTTTTGTTTTAATTTACAAAATTTGGATTAGGTAATGGTTAAGTTATTGTCTGATTTTAAATTATGATATTATGACTCCAACTGAGGTTTTGTCATCTAGTAACAAAGTAAAGGGAAAATTTTTCTAGTTCAAAATCATTCACACTCATTTCATGTCCTAATTTGGCAAAATTAATTGCCTATTGCTATTAGTCCTGCTTCCAGAAATTGCTTAGATTGGAAAGGATTTAAATTAATAATAATATAATTTTCAAAATGATTTGAATTCATTATTTAATTTGAGTCTAATAACAATAGCATTAGACACTAGAGATTTATTTATGTATGTATGTATGTTATATTTGTATAAAAGTTTGTAAGTTTGTTTTTGTGGCTATAGTTTCACTTTATCTCCTTTTCTTTTCTCTTCTATTATTCTCTCCTCTGACCCCCCCTCCCCACTGCCTATCCCCCTCTCTCCTTAACTTTCTCTTCTTCCTTTAAAATTGTATTTATATTTTCAGTATTATTTTAGACCTTTTCAGGAATAGCAAGGATTTATTGAATGAAATATGGAACTTAAATTTCATATGTTCTTTGAGAAATAAAATGAGATTTGGTAAAATAAGTGAGTCTGTTGAAAAAATAACACATTCTCTCCATTTAGTTTTTAAAAAGGTAAAACATATGAATTATTGAATACAAGCAACAATAAATGAACAATTAGTTCACTTCAGTTAGAAAGAAAACTGGAATTCAGTAACTAGAATTTGTCCTAGTCCCTAAAGGGATTTCAGTGGGGTGAGTTGAGTAGTAGACATGCAGGATAAAAGAAATAGCAAAATGCAATTCTTCCCCCTGACATTTGCTGCATTTCTGACCTTCAATGACTCATGCAACTTTGTTTAAATTTCTCTATCTCAGGAATAAAATCAGACTAATCAAACCTAAAAAGCCCACCCCACACAATTAAATGGGGATAATAAAACGATTTTGTCTTATTCTTTGAAACTATTAGTTAACTATATGTATAATATAATTTTTTTCCCATTCAATATTTTAATGAATGACTTGGAGAAAATCATAGATGTAAGACTTGCCATATTTTTTGTCTTATTTTTTATTTCATTTATTTATTTATTTATTTTGACAATTGCAAAATCTTTTATTCTCATTTTTCCCCTGCTTCCCCCCATTTCCTCCCCAATATGGCAGGTAGACCAATACATGTTAAATATGTTAAAGTATATGTTAAATACAATATATGTATACATGTCCATACAGTTATTTTGCTGCACAAGAAGAATCAGACTTTGAAATAATGTACATTTAACCTGTGAAGGAAATCAAAAATGCAGGTGGACAAAAATAGAGGGATTGGAAATGTCATGTAGTGGTTCACACTCATTTCCCAGAGTTCTTTCCCTGGGTGTAGCTGGTTCTATTCATTATTGAACAA
Organism: Antechinus flavipes; assembly: GCF_016432865.1. NCBI lineage: Eukaryota > Metazoa > Chordata > Mammalia > Dasyuromorphia > Dasyuridae > Antechinus > Antechinus flavipes. The sequence goes on from NC_067403.1 coordinate 243,013,526, forward strand.
ATAACTTGCCATATTTGAATGTTGGTGAAACAACTAATAATTTGGATGACAGTCAGTATATAATCAGATTTGATCTTCCTAGAATTCAACTCCTTTCTCTTCAAAATAGAGTGACTGTCCTTGATAACCTTTAATGTCTCTACTATATTTTAATACATGTTGTACTATAATGTCCAGGCTAGCTTTCTGGAGATCACTTGGACAGGCCTTGGTCTCAGCAGGATAGACACCATGAGGATAGTCAGGAATTGAGTCTAGAATCTTTATTGTCTCCTTCATAGTCTGTCATAGTCTGACCCAGTCTTGATCTTAGTGGAGGAGTACAGGAGGTAGGAGAGCCACCAGGAGGATGGTCAAAGATGAAATGTCTCATTTTCAGTTCTCTCAGCCCTTAAATACCTCAATATGATTACATCATTAAATATACTAATTATGTGTGGACTAGAGAACCATTACATCACCATGCTAAGTACTAAGTATATGTAAACTAAAGACCACAATCTCATCAATTCCACCTAGGTAACACCTTGTTGTAAGTATCCTTATTTCAAGTATACTTCTCCAGAGTTCTGGACCCTCTACATTGTACTAATTATATGCTTAAATAGGACTTAGCAACCTAGCATAGTACCATACATCTTAATGGTTTTTTAGGCTATGTTTGAGCCCTAGTGGCTCAGGATAAAAGAGATGATAATTCCAAAGTATTCATCCCTTATTCCTTCACACATGGATTATTGTGGTAAGTTTGGGTAATATATATGAGAAAGATATTGATGCTCTCTAACACACTCATAGAAGATTAAACAGGAAAGTAAGCTTTTGGAAACCATGCCATAGAAAATAGCTTATAGGACATATGAGAGCCATTATAAATTATTGATAGGACTGTCAGTTATTGGAGAGAAAGAGAGAGATGGGCACAGAGACAGAGAGAAAGATGGAGACAGAGACAAAGAGACAGAAGGACAGACATAGACACAGATACAGTAAGAATATAACAGAAATGCAAAAACATTTTCTTCATTATTAGTTATTTACAAAGAGAAGCCAGATGATTATTTATCAGAAAAACTAAAACAAACAAACAAACAAACAAAAAAAAAAAAAACAAGAGTAGGCCAAGACATCTTACAAGTTCTTTTGAATATCTGAGGGTATAGGAAAGGAATTACTTAGTCACAACAATCTAGTTCTGTATTATTTCTGCTAGATTAGTGTGCACATTGAAAGATTGTAGTAATTATCCCCCAAAATGTTATTTTTAGAAAGCTATGGAAGCAAGAGTAGAGTTGGAGTTTTTGAATGAGACGATTACTTATATTCACACCAAATAGAATAGTAAAATAAAAGAAAATTAATAAATAAATCTGTGATCACATGATTCTTTCCAATGGTTCTGATTTCAATATACCCACATTCATCTATCTAAGTCATCCTCTAAGTTTGTCAAGTGTAAATGAGCAGAGCACAGTGCATTTCTCTATCTTTCTTTCTTTCTCTCTTTCTCTCTGTATCTCTGTCTCTAACTCTTTCTCTCTTTCTCTCTCTCCCTCTCACTCTCTCTCTCCCTCTCCCTTCTCTCTTTCTGTTTCTGCCTCTGTCTTTTTCTCTCACTGTCTCTATATTTATGTCTCTGTCTCTGTCTCTATCTGTTTCTTTCTCTGTCTCTGTCTCTTTTTCCCACATACATATACACACAGACACACGCTATGAGCAAAAAATGGGTTAGAGCAGATTAGGGGAGTGCTTTTTACTTAAATTTCTTCTATCTAAGACATTAAAAACAGACACAACAGAAGCTTACCTATAGACAGATAATGTTTTTATTGTGGAGATCTCTCAAATTCTGCTATAATAATCTTTTTTTTTTTTTTTTTGTTATATTACCCAGTTCTGTGTCCATCCTACTTGAGTCCTAGAGATGAGAAACAATGTGACTGAATTCATTCTGCTTGGACTGACACAAGACCCAGAGAAGCAAAAGATAGTATTTGTCATTTTCTTGGTATTCTACACTGCCACTGTGTTGGGGAACCTACTAATTATTGTAACAATCAAGACCAGTCCTACACTTGGTTCCCCTATGTACTTTTTCTTAACCTATTTATCCATTGCAGATTCTTGTTTTTCTACCACCACAGCTCCCAAATTGATTGTGGACAACCTTTCTCACAAAAACACTATTTCCTTTGATGAGTGCATGACCCAGCTTTTTGCCATGCATTTCTTTGGCTGCATGGAGATATTAGTCCTCATTCTAATGGCTTTTGATCGCTATGTAGCCATCTGTAAGCCTTTACACTACTCAGTCATCATGAACCACAGGGTATGTGGGATCTTGATTCTACTGGCATGGGTAGGGTCATTTCTGCATTCTATAGCCCAGATAATCCTTATCTTAAGTGTGCCTTTCTGTGGTCCCAATGTGATTGACCATTATTTCTGTGATTTGCAACCTTTGTTGAGATTGGGATGCATGGATACATATGTATTAAATCTCTTAGTAGTTTCCAATAGTGGAGCCATATGCTCAGCAAGCTTCATTTTGTTGATGATTTCCTACACAATTATACTGCACTCCCTGAGAAATCATAGTGCAGAGGGGAAGCGCAAAGCCCTTTCCACCTGCAGCTCCCATATCATTGTTGTCATCATATTTTTTGGTCCCTGTATATTCATGTATACCCGCCCTCCAACCACCTTCCCTCTTGATAAGTTGGTATCTGTATTTTATACCATTATAACACCCTTCCTCAATCCTTTGATCTATACCCTAAGGAATGAAGAAGTAAAAAATGCCATGAAGAAGCTATGGAGCACCAGAGTGACTTCAAGGGACAAATAATATGCTAGTGCATATTATTTTTTATACTTTTCCAAAGATGATTGTTTCAAACTGGAAGAAGTGAAATTGATATGTAATAGTCATAAAGATGATATGGAGTTACATGGACTTTTAGCAACATTTTAATGACAATTTCAATAGATATTTTTGAATTTGCATTTCCATATGTTTTATTTTATGCCTTTGAAAGTGTTACTCTTTTGAACTTGAAAAATTTGAAATGTCATTTACTTTGGTTTTATCATTATTTCTTAGAGTGGAAAAATATATTACCATGAGGAGCTTTTGTATTTTATCTCATATTGAACAAAAGGGGAAAAAATACCAAAGAAAGGTATTTTTGTGGTATAAAGAACAGAACACTGGATCTCAAGTCCATTCTTTCCTATTATTTTCTTGTGTGATTTGGGAAAATAATTTTAATTTTTTTGTATGTTTTCTCAAAAATGGAATAAACATTTTGGACTATAGAACTTCTAGAACCTTATATACTTCTAAATTGTTAGCCTTGTGAATATAGGATACAAAAAAAAAACAGTTTTAGGTGAAAAATGTTGTTTCAGACACAAAGTGATAAGGAATCAAATGAAAAGAGATGAAATCTAAGGACTAGAATCTCCCATATTATTGTTAGTACTCACCATTTTACCTCTTAGAACCCCACTATGAAAACTTGATGCTGCAATTCTCTTGCATTTTTCTACATTTAAATATGCTAATCTTCATTCAAGATTGGTTGATAGAAAATTCTAAAAGACTTACAATAGGTTACATGAATTTCTTGTATAATTTATTTTTCTGTTCTCAAAGTCAAAGATTCAAGCAAGAGAAAAATTTACACATATTAGCCATATTAATATTGATATATATGAATGTTTATATATGTATACATATGTATGTATATATATGTGTATGTGTTCATATTTATGTTTTTAGGTATATATAGGTTGCATATAGATATATGTATATGTGTGGGAAACTGTGAAAATGTACATATATACACACATACATATATATATCCATATCTATATATACATATTGATATATACACACAAAAACTTAAATATATCTGTGCTTATCTGTAGTTTTCTTTGGAAGAGTTGGGGAAGGGGAAAAAAAGAATTAACTAGAAATTACATAGAGAGAATGAAAGAATAACCTACAAGAAAGTAAAAAAAAAAAAAGAGAGAGAGAGAGTCATGAATATAATCTCTTCCATTGCAATAAATGCTTTCTTCAAATGAAAATTTATTATTACATATTTTTAATCCTCCCTGAACTGCTGGCCACATGATTTTTTTTAAAATTTCAGTTTCCTTTATCTTGTTTTTTCTAATTTTTTAAAAAATTATTTTGCATTTACTTTAAAATAAATAAATATTTTTAAAATATATACTCTGTTGTTTACAGACTATTTTTACAAATATTATATGATTTTATTCTCATAATCTTTGAGAGTAGTGCTATTATCCACTTCCTTTTATGGGGAAAAACTGAAATACATAGAGGTTAAATAGCTTGTGCAGGGCCACACACAAACTCAACTTTCCGAGGCTGAATTTGAATTCAAATCTTCTTGGCAAGGAGTGCAATGCTTTATCAACTTCACCTATCTACTTGCTTATTGAGAAGTCAAATAAAACATATCTTTCAACTGAAAATAAATTTTGTGTAATATGTTTTGTTTTGTTTTTTTTTTTTTACAAGTTTGGGCAATCTAATTGTAAATACATAAAAATTAGAGAGGCTTTGAACTGGAATAAGTCAACCAGAAGATGTTAAAAGAAAAGGGAAGGGTACTGAAGACAGATACATCTTTCACTTTTCTTGACTAAAATATCAAAGATACTAAGGACTATATAAACCCAATTAGAAAACACAAATATAATAAAAATAACAATTCTGCCTAAATTGGTCTACTTATTCCGTGCCATACCAATCGAACTGCCTTAACTTCTTTCTTATTTATTTTGTGGCTTGATTTATCTAATTCTGAGTGATCAAGGTTGAGAATCCCCACTAGTATAGTTTAGCTGTCTATTTTTTCTTGCAATTCTCTTCATTTCTCCTCTAGGAACTTGGATGCTATATTACTTGGGGCCTAAACATTTATTATCCATATTGCTTCATTATCTATGATACCCTTAGCAGGATGTAGTGTTCTTTCTTATTTCTTTTATTTAGGCCAATTTTTTCTCTTGCTTTAAATGCACTTCTCTCTGCTTTAAATGCATTTCTTATAAACAACATAGTGTTGGATTCTGGCTTTTAATCCAGTCTGTTATCCATTTCCCTTTTATGGGAGAATTTATTCCATTCACATTCACAGATAAAATTACTAACTCTGTATTTCTGCTATCTTATTTTCCGTTATATTTTTTTTTCTCTTTCCTCTTTCTCCCTTCATAAGTGTTTTACTTCTGACCAATACCTTCCTCAATACGCCATCTTTTTTACATGTACTCCCCCCTTTCATATCCCTTTCCCCTTCTATTTTTGTTTTCCATTCTATTGCTTTCCCCTTTCTTCTCCTACTTCCATATAGGTTGGGACAAGTTTCTGTATTAAAGAAAATATGTCTGATCTTCTCTATTTTAGCCTAATACAGTGAGATTAACATTCAGACAATGCTTACCCTCCTCCCTTCTTTCCTTCAAACATAATAGCTTTATTTTGCCTCTTCATGTGATGTAATTTACCATTTTTCACCTCCCCTTCCCCTTCTTCCAATACAATTCCTTTTCCATCTATAGCTTCTTTTTAAATATTATCACAGTAAAGTCAAATTATACCTATACTATATAAGTATACCCCTAACAAACTAACAGTTCTTAAGAGTTTAACATATCATTTTCCCATATAGGCATTTAAACATTTTAACCTTAAAAACTATATTTTTCCCTTCCCTTTTGCCTTTTTATGCTTATCTTATATTCTATATTTGAAGATCAAATTTCCTGCTCAGCTCTAGTTTTTTCATCAAAAATAAAATGAAAATTTCCTTTTTCCTCTGAAAGATAATATTTAATTTTTCTGGATAGTGGACTTTTGGTTGCATTCAAAGTTCCTTTACCCTAAGGAATATTATATTTATATTTAAGTAGGAATATGATGGTTATTTAAAGTGAAAGCTGTAGGTGCTGGGCAATACTGATTATGGGTCCTTGAGAACTCTTTTTGCTTTTTGCTCATTTTTAATGGTTGAGATCTGCTCTTAGGGCAAAGGGGAGATTGTTCAAAGCTTTCTCTATAGGCTACAGTGATATTACATTGCCCTGGAACCAGCGCTGCTGCAAGCTTAGTCCCTGTGCTCACTGGGCCTGACAGAGTCTTGTCTGTTGTATTGGGCTGCAAAGGAACACTATTTGCCTTTTGTAGTTGAATTGAGGATCTCACAGCTACTCAGTCAATACACTGGCTTCTGAACCAGGACAGAAAAGCCAACACTGATGTATTTTGGCTAAGAACATCTGGTAGATTTCCCCACCATGGGAATTCCACTTTGCACTTGGTCCCTATGCTATACTTGCTCTTGGCTACCTCCCATCCCCTTTTCCTCCCCCGATGTCCTCAAATGAAACAGACCTTTTCCGAAATTCTTTCACCAGCATCAAAAAATGAAAAGGGTTAATTGATCACCAATGAAAAAGAAATAAAATCAATAATTAGGTGCTATTTTGTCCAACTGTATGGCAGCAAGTCTGACAAACTATTCCAAATGAAGGAACATTTTCAATAATATAAATTACCCAGGCTAACAGAAGAAAAAATAAATTACTTAAATAGTCCCATTTAAAAAAATAAATCGAACAAATCATTAATGAACTTGCTAAGAAAATATTTTCAGAGGATGGATTCTCAAATGAATTTTACCAAACATTTAATGAAAAAAATTGTGGGGAAAACTGGAAAATAATGTCAGAAATGGCATAGATGTGCATCTCACACTGCATACCAAAATAAAGTAAAAATGGATACTTGATTTGGACATAAAAGATGATACCACAAACAAATTAGGAGAATAAGGAATAACTTGCCTAGCAGGTCTTCAGATAAGTGACAAAGTGACATTTATGATCAAAGAACTAAAGAACATTATAAAAGGCAAAATCAACAACTTTGATTACATTAAATTGAATAGTTTCTGCACAAACAAAACCAATAGAAACAAGATTAATAGGGAAACATAAAGCTGGGGGGGGGATTTTTACGGACAGTATTTCTTTGTTGTTGTTGCTGTTTTTTAATAAAGCTTTTTATTTTCAAAACATACACATGGATAATTTGACAACATTGACCCTTGCATGGTCTTATGTTTCAGATTTTCATCTCCTTTCCCCCACTCTCTACCCTAGATGGCAAGCAATTCAATGTATCTTAAACATGTGAAAATATATGTTAAATTCAGCATGTATAACCATATTTATACAATTCTCTTATGGCACAAGAGAAATCAAATCCAAAAAAAAAAAAAAAAGAAAGAAAGAAAGTGAATGAGTAAGAAAACAAAATGCAAGTGAAGAACAACAAAAGAGTGAGAATGTGATGTTGTGATTCACATTCAGTTCCCACTGTCCTCTCTCTGGGTATAGATGACTCTCTTGATCACAAGATCATTTGAAGTGGCATCAATCATCTCATTGTTGGAAAGATTCACGTTCATCATAATTGATCATTGTATAATATTGATGTGGTTGTGTACAATGATCTCCTGGTTCTGCTCATTTCACTTAGCATCAATTCATGTAAGTCTCTCCAGGTCTCTCTAGAATTATACTTCTGATCATTTCCTATAGAAAAATAATATTCCCTAACATTCTTGTACCATTCTCCAACTTGTAAAGAGTTGAAACTCTTAAAAGATGTGCTTGAATTAGACAACTGACCACTTAAGACTAATTACCAATTCGATAGGAGACAATGACTCTATTAACATATGTTTGGAAGAATGGCTCTTCTCACTCTTCAATGCTTACTCACTGTTTGGTGTATACAGATAATAAGCAAGAATTAGAGGGTGGGAAAAAAGGAGCCAGACTTCACTTGGCCTCAGGATGGAGAGGAGAAAAGTGTGGAGATTCTGGATTCTAGAACCAAGGAGGGATCTTTGGCAAAAGATCTTTTGTCCATCTCCTTCACTCCTCCCCCTAAAGACCAAGGACTTTTGCTTATCCTGACTCTGGCTGATGCTGAGGCTTCTATGGAGCTAACCCGGACTTCATACCAACTGAAAGGCATTCACTCAGTTTCTAGTTTCTTGTCAAAAAGGGCTGCCACAATCATTTTTGCACATGTAGGTCCCTTTCCTTCCTGTAAGATCTCTTTGGGATGTGGGCCCAACAGAAACACTACAGGGTCAAAGTGTATGCACAGTTTGATAACTTTTTGAGCATACTTCCAAACTGCTCTCCAAAATGGCTGTATTTTTCACAACTCCATGAATAATGTTTTAGTATCGCAGTTTTCCCACATCCCCTCTAACATTAGTCCTTGTCTTTTCCTTTTATCTTAGCGAATCCGAGAGGTGTGTAGTGGTATCTCAGAGATGTCTTAATTTGAATTTCTCAGATTAATAGTTATTTAGAGCACCTTTTCATATGATTAGAAATAATTTTAATTTCTTCATCTGAAAACTGACTGTTCATATCCTTTGACCATTTATCAATTGGACATTGACTTGGATTCTTGAGTTAATTCTCTATATATTTTAGAAATGAGGAATTTATCAGAATCCTTAAATGAAAAAATGATTTCCTAATTTATTGCTTCCCTTCTGATCTTATCTGTATTTGTTTTGTTTGTACAAAAACTTTTTAACTTAATATAATCAAAATTATCTATCTCGTGTTCAATTATTTATTCCAGTTCTTCTTTGGACACAAATTTCTTCCTTCTCCATAGATCTGAGAAGAAAACTATCCTATGTTCTTCTAATTTACAGCCACTATTTCTGATAAAGGTCTCATTTCTAACATATATAAAGACCTGTGTCAAATGACTGAAGTGCTTCTTCACACTTGTCAGATTGGCTAGAATGAAAGGAAAAGTTAATGATAAATGTTGGAGGGGATGTAGAAAATCTGGGACACTAATGCATTATTGCTATGCTAGAGAGCAATCTGGAACTATAAAACTGTGCATACTCTTTGACCCAGCAGTACCATTACTGGGTTTGTATGCCAAATAAATCATACAGGAGGGGAAATGACTCACATGTGCAAAAATGTTTGTAGAACCTCTTTTTTGTGGTAGAAAAGAATTGGAAACGGAATAGATAATCATTTGGGGAATGACTGATTAAGTTGTGGTATATGGAAGCAATGGAATATTATTTTATGCATTATTATGAACAAGATGATTTTAGACAAGCCTGAAAAGTTTTGCATGAACTGATGTGGAGTAAAACAAGAAGAACCAGGAATACACTGTTCATAATAACAGCAAGAATATGTAATGATCAACTATGAAAAGCTTGGATTTCCTCAGCATTTTAGTGATCCAAAGAAATCCCAATAGAATATGGACAAAAAATTCCATTAGCATTCAGAAAAAGAATTATGGAGACTGAATGTAAATCAACACATGCTATGTTCACTTCTTTTTGTTTGTTTGCTTCTCTCTATCTCTCTTTCATGGCTTTTCCCTTTTGCTCTGATTTTTCTTTCTCAAAATGATTCATAAAGCAAAGTATATTAAAAATTAAAAAGAAAGAAAAGAATAAGAAGCCCAAAAAAGTGATCTGAATTTGTATAAATTTAAATATTATATGATTAGAATTTCTTTCAATTGCTGCATAAAATAAATTTAAGTCACTTTCAATTTACATAAAGATTAGGGGAAAACTGAATTAATTTGAAAACATTACAATTTTGTCTAAGGCTGGCAACAATACAAGTCACCACAATTTCACTAAGGAGTTTTGCTTTAATAACAAACCAAGACAAATAAATTGAACTGGGTCCACACAATTGGGATGCTACTCAGTCCCTTAGAGACTGAGGCAGCTCTGGAATTTTGAAAAAGTCTCCATAAATATTTCTTAGAAGAAGATACACATTTGGCTCACTATGTTCTGTTTAGAAGTTAGTTTGTGAAAAGGGTAATGAAACACAAAGATGTTAACCTTTAGAAAATAGAAGAAATCCTATTTTCCTGTTAGATATAAATTTTAAAAATTGAACTGAGATATTTCTGTGATTTTGTTTTCTGACAATAGAAGAATAATAATATGGTATCACTTTGGGAAGTTTTGGAAGTAAGTTTCCAGTTTTTCTTCAATTCAACCCCCACTTATTGAGAGTTGATCCTGATTCCATAACAGGATAATATAGATGCCTTAACATCTGAGATATCAATTACCAAAGCAATTCAGAGATATAGAGATGCCATCTCTATATTGAAAGTAACTCTTCATTACTAACTTACTCACTCTTTTTATAGCATGTTTGAAATATTTTTTCACATAAATCTCTCAGGAATCATAGCATTTCATCCTAATCTCAATGTTTGTACACCCATTTTTTCCTTAATTGAATCAGTATATAGAAATTCTTAAATTAACTTTCTATCACTTATATAAGGGGAGAAAGAAAATAAGATCTTGGAAGAAACTTCTTCAAGTCATCTCTATTCTTAGACATAGATACTCATGTCTCTTTAGGCCCCATTGAAGCAAAGTGTATTGAGGGTTTTAATTTATATGTATATGTATGCATATTTCATATCAGTGTTATTCTATATGGAAGCTTTTTTCTTCCTCCCTCCCTTCCTTCCTTCCTTCCTCCCTTCCTTCCTTCCTTCTTTCCTTCCTCCCTTCCTTCCTTCCTCCCTTCCTTCCTTCCTCCTTTCCTTCCTCCCTTCCTTCCTTCCTCCCTTCCTTCCTTCCTTCTTTCCTTCCTCCCTTCCTTCCTTCCTCCCTTCCTTCCTCCTCCCTTCCTTCCTTCCTTCTTTCCTTCCTCCCTTCCTTCCTTCCTTTCTTCCTTCCTCCCTTCCTCCCTTCCTTCCTTCCTTCTTTCCTTCCTCCCTTCCTTCCTTCCTTCCTTCTTTCCTTCCTCCCTTCCTTCCTTCCTTCCTTCTTTCCTTCCTCCCTTCCTTCCTTCCTTCTTCCTTCCTTCCTCCCTTCCTTCCTTCCTTCCTCCCTTCCTTCCTCCCTTCCTCCCTTCCTTCCTCCCTTCCTCCCTTCCTTCCTTCCTTCTTTCCTTCCTCCCTTCCTTCTTTCCTTCTTTCCTTCCTCCCTTCCTCCCTCCCTCCCTCCCTCCCTTCCTTCCTTCTTCCCTTCCTCCCTTCCTCCCTTCCTTCTTTCCTCCCTTCCTCCCTTCCTCCCTCCCTCCCTTCCTTCCTCCCTCCCTCCCTTCCTTCCTTCCTTCCTTCCTTCCTTCCTTTCTTCCTTCCTTCCTCCCTCCCTCCATCTCTTTCTTCCTTCCTTCCTTCCTTCCTTCCTTCCTTCCTTCCTTCCTTCCTTCCTTCCTTTCTTCCTTTTTCCTTTCCTTCCTTGCTTTGCTTATTTTTCTTTCCTTTCTTCCTTTTCTCTATTTCCCTCCCATTTACTCAAAGTGTTATAAGTAGGAGTTTCTGAAGTTAAAGGAGAACTTCATGATAAAAAATAAAATTCATTCTTACTATTATTTGTTCTCATTTACCTTTTATCATTCACCATTTTTATAATTACATTGTAATTCAGTTAGCTTACCTTGATGTCTAATCATACCACAAATAGATCTCATCATTTACCTTTTGATTGAGTCATCCTGTACATTACTTTTCAAATAATTAGTGTATCACTTGCAAATTCTCTCTATCCTGAGAAATGGTAGCACCAAGGAGAGCAGTGCAAAGTTAGTTAGCTTTCTTAAATGCTAAAATATCATTGATGCTATTTACTAAGGGTACTGTTATGAGAGATACAATTATTTAGGTAGCTTTATCAAGAAACTTGTACAATACAATATTTTTTCTGAAATCATTTGATTCAAATCAACATGATGCTAATTTTTTTCTATCCATCTGCCTTTGTTTCTCTCAATCTGTATATCTATTTGTTTCTATTCAATGTCTTCTTTGTTTAGATATACTTCATGTTATCCTTACCACACAATGAACTTTCCTTTGTAACAATGAATAGTTTGTCAAAACCAAATGACTAATTTTTTATATCAGATATCTTATACATTATTGTATGAATTTTTCTTCCATATCTCCCAGGATATCTAAAGAAAATGGAAAAATGAAAATCTTCATTTCTGTTGGTGGGCAATATTGCTAACCACGACTATTCAGAATTTGGCTTTCTTTTCAACAGCATTTCTTAATGCATTCAGTGCTATCCTGTATGTCTGGGAAAGCATTAGATTTTCTACTTCTAAAGGTTTTAAATCAAAAGTTGGGTAATCAGATCAAATGTATATTATAGTGAGATTCTCTGAAGTATGGGTTGGGCTGTATGGTTGCTCAATCAGTCAGTTAACACACATATATTAAATGTTTGTTATGTATCAGTACATCAAAAAGCACTGGAAACATAAAGATTGGAAAAGTTAGTGTCCATCACCTCACAGAATCACATTGTAAGAAATCAATCATTCAAGATTCATTTATTGAGCACCCATTATAAGTCAAAAAATATTTGACTTGTTGGAGAATTTTTTTAAAAATCTGATCTCAAGATATTCATATTTTATAATGGGAGAGATAATGTATGAATAATTATGTACCAACTATATCACAAATGAAGAGGTATAAAAATAAGGCCTTCACAGATACTTCTTCATGTTATCTCTGTTCCCAGTAACTGAAACATACAACTTGGGAGGCAGGGAAGGAAGAAGCCGAGAGGAGAGGGAGAGGGAGAAGGAAGAGAAACTGAGGGAGAGAGAGAGACAAAGATAATATGGAGAATAGGGCAAATATAATCAGCAAGAGTTCCCCCCAGGACTTGAACTGTGCAGAACTGTGTTGGTGGGTATTAGCTACTGATGTAACCAGAGGGCTGCACAGGGAATCAAAGAAAACTGAGTTCAAATTCATACTTAGACATTAATCAGATATGTGACATATATTCAAAGGATATGAACAGAAAATCTTCAGATGATGAAATTAAAACTATTTCTAATAACATGAGAAGGTGCTCTAAATGACTATTTGTAAAGTGTGGGCTAGCTCCCTGGAGACCTCAGGATCAGCCAGAGTCAGGACAAGCAAAAGTCCTTGGTCTTTAGGGGGAGAAGTGAAGGAGGTCGACAAAACTGCCACAAACTCTCCACCAATCTCCCTTTTCCCCTTTCTCCTGCAAAGTGAGTCTGACTTGTCTCACTTTACCCTCTAATCCCTCCTACGATGATCTGTATACAGCAAAAGATTGAGCCAGCATGGAATAGTGAGAAGGGCCATTTTTTCAAATATATTCTAATAGTTATTGTCCAATAGGTAACTAGCCTTAAGTGGTCAGTTGTCTGATTCAAGCACACCTTTTAAGAGTTTCAGCCCTTTACAACTACTGATCAGAGAAATGCAAATTAAGACAACTCTGAGATACTACTACATACTTCTCAGATTGCTGAAGATGACAGGAAAAGACAAGGATGAATGTTGGAGGGGATGTGGGAAAACTGGGATATTAATACATTGTTAGTGGAGTTGTAAATAGATGCAGCCATTCTGGAGAGCAATTTTGAACTATGTTCCAAACGTTATCAAACTGTGCATACCCTTTGAACCAGTAGTGTTTCTATTGGGCCTATATTCCAGAGTCTTAAAGAAAGGAAAAGGACCCACATGTGCAAAAATGTTTGTGGCAGCCCTTTTCTTAGGGGTAAGAACCTGGAAACCGAGTGGATGCCCATCAGTTGGGGAATGGCTGAATAAGTTATGGTATATGAATGCTATGGAATATTATTTTTCTTTAGGAAATGATCAGGAGGATGATTTCAGAGAGGCCTGGAGAGACTTACATGAACTGATGCTAAGTGAAATGAGCAGAACCAGGAGATCATTGTACATGACATCAATATTAATCTTAATCACTATTAACAGAGAAATGAAAATTAAGACAAATTTGAGACACCACTATACATCTCTCATATTGGCTAAGATGACAGTAAAAAATAATGATGAATGTTAGAGGGGATATGGGAAAACTGGGACACTAATGTATTATTGGTGGACCTGTGAATGAATCCAACCATTCTGGAGAGCAATTTGGAACTATGTTCTAAAAGTTATCAAACTTTGTATAACTTTTGATTCAGTAGTGTTTCTATTGAGCCTTCATCCCAAAGAGATCAATTCATATGTGCAAAAATGTTTGTGGCAGCCCTTTTTGTAGTGGCAACAAACTGGAAACTGAGTGGATGCCCATCAATTGGAGAAGGGCTGAATAATTCGTGGATTAGGAATGTTACAGAATATTGTTTTTCTAAAGGAAATGATCAGGAGGATGATTTTAGAGAGGCTTGGAGAGATTTACATTAACTGAAGCTAATGAGTATAACTAGGACATCATTATTCATGGCAACATCAATATTATAAGAAAATCAATTCTGATGAAGGCAACTCTTTCCAACGATGAGATGATTGATGACATTTCGAGTGATCTTGTAACGAAGACAGCAATATACATCCACAGAGAGGACAGTGGGAACTGAATGTGGATCACAACATAACATTCTCACTCTTTTTGATGTTGTTCATTTGCATTTTGTTTTCTTACTCTTTCCTTTTTGATCTGGTTTCTCTTGTGCAGTAAAATAATTATATAAATATGTTTCCACATATTGAATTTAACATATATTTTAAGATGTATAACAGATATTGGATTCTTTGCCATTTAGGGGAGGGGGTGGGGAGAAGGAAGGAAACATCTGAAACACAAGACTATGCAAAGGTCAATGTTGAAAAATTCTCCATGCATATGTTTTGAAGATAAAAAGATTTGAAAAAAAAAGATTAATTGGGACTTATATTCTTAGAAAAATGAACATCTAATGATCTTAAGTAATTGTGTTGTCCTAAAGAAGAATTGGCTACCTCCACAGTTAGTTACATCCCTATTATTTGATGTGTTTTAATGGGACCTGCATGAACATTTGATAGGAATATTACTGAAAAAAATCATTTTTAGTGCGAAGCAAGTTATATGATTCTCTGATGATCCTTCAGTCTCTGAGATTCACTAATTCCTTTTTCAATTTGTCCATACTAATCAGGGATTTTTATCAAAAATTCTTATTTTATTTCAATATTTTCTTTGAATTTCCAGTGTCTACTACAATGCCTGCCATTCACTTAGTCAAATTCCATCTCTCCTCTTCCTACCAAATTGAAAATGTCCTCGGTTTACACACACACACACACACACACACACATATACACACATATACTTATACAAATAGTATGTCTTTTGATGAAATGTGAGCTTCTTAAGAGAGCATACTCTTAATTTTATTTTTGGGGCTCATCACCAAGTTCGGCATTAGGCACATGTTAGATATTAAATGCTTATGAATTGACTAATACACATTAGTCAGAGAGTGATGATCATGCTAACATATTGCTGAGATGAATAGATAAGCAAATAACCAAAATTATTATTAAAAAATGAGTGAGGACAATTAGTATAGTCATATAGTCATGACTATAGAAGCACAGTGGTCTAATATCTAACCATTAGCTGAGAGCAGATAATAGGAACAAAAGGCAGAGAGCACAGATAAATTATATCTTGAAAGAATAAAACATCTCATTTTCCTCTCTAAATTGATAAACGGGTATATCACAGACATAGGTTTGACAGATATTTCTGAATACCTTTGAAAACATATAGAGGGGAATAGCAGAGATTTCGGAATTGTATGAGTGCCTGAGTATTCTCAGAAATGGTGTCCTTTAGAAAGAACATTCAATTCACATAAAGTTTAAGTTAAAATCTTTGAACACTCAATTTGAAAACATCCTGATTTTCCCTAAGGTAAGTACAAATATAAGTTGGAAGTATTTGGCTAAGAAGATTTGTTTAATATCAACCAAAGCCAAACAGACTGTACTGAGTCCAAACAAGGGGGATGATCCTCAGTCCCTAAGGGAATGAGACAAATCTGGAACTTTGACAAAATCTCCATCAAAATTTCTTATGAGAAAAGAGACCCATTTGGCTCTAGTTGTTCTGTGTAGAAAAGAGGTTGAGAAAAGGGGAATGGAATCCAAAGACATTACATCCATAATATAGAAAAAAAAAATTTTTTTTTTTGCTTAGTGATATAAATTTTAAAAAGTGAAACAAGAAATACCTCTGATTCTTTTTCTGACAACAGAAGAATTGGTAAATGACTCAAAGTTTCTGAAAGTAAGTATCTAGTTGTTATTCTGGTCAATCCTGCATTTGTTGAGAGCAGATCCTGATTTCACAAAAAGATAGTATAGCTGCGTTAACATTTGAGATGTTAAGAACGTTCCACCAAAGCAACTCAGATGTAGAGATGTAACCTTTATATTGGAAATACTTCTTCAATACTAACTTGTTTACTGTAAGATTTATAGCATGTTTGAAAAATTTATTCACATGAATCACCCAAAGAGTATAAAATTTGTCCTAAATCTCTGTGTCTGCACCCTCTTTTTTCTAGTTGCACCAGTATATGGAAATACTTTGATGAATCTTATATTGCTTGTTATAGGGGAAGGAAGAAAACTGAATTTTAACAGGAGCTTCTTCAAGCCACCGCTCTTCTCTGACATAGATACCCATAGTTTTTTAGATCCCCATTGAGGCAAATTGTACTAAGATTTTATTTTATATATCTATATGCAAATTTTGTACCATTTTTACCTCGAATGGAAATTTTTTTCTTTCTTTTCTTTTTCTGTTTTTCCTTCTTTCTTTCTGTTTCCTTCCTCCTTCCTTCCTTCCTTCTTTCCTTCCTTCCTTTCTTCCTTCTTGCCTTCCTTCTTTCCTTCCTTCCTTCCTTTTTCTTTCTTTATCTTTTTCTGTGAAAATGGCTCTAGGACAGGAAAGAAGTTAGAGATTTACATCCCACAGAGTTTGTTTTGTATAGATCTATTAAAATGTGTTGTATAGATGTATAGATTTGTATAGATAGATAAGTTTGTGTTTGTCTATATTCTCCATCTTCTCTCCTTTTTTCTAATCTTTTCTTCTTTCTTCTACCTCCCTCCCTTCCCTTTCTCTCCTTAACTTTATTTTCCTTGAAAAATTGTTTTCATATTGCTTATGTTCTTTCAAAACTTTTCAAACACCAACAGGAATTTTTTGAATGAAATATGGAACATAAATTTCACATTGTCATTTGGGAAATAAAGTGAGATTTTTTTTAAAAATAAGGAGGACTACTGGAAGAGAAACACAAATATTCTCTTCTTATTTTAGTTTTTTAAAAAGAAGGAAAAATGTGAAGTGTTGGGTGCAAGTAACAATACTTTTTCAATTAGTTGACTACAACAAGAAGGAAATATTCCAATTTAGTAATTAGAATTTGTCTTAGTCTCTGCATGGATTGTTGTGGGGTGGAGTGCTCAGTAGACAAAGAGGGGAGAGAAAATAAAATTAAATTCTTCCCTCTGATATTTACTGTATTTCTAACCTTCAATTATTCATACAACTTTATTTGCCTTTCTCTGTCTGAACAGGGAAATTGGACTAATCTTACCTCAAAAGACTATTCCACACAATTATATGGGGATAATGTAACAGTATCTATATTCTTTGGAATCATGGGTTGTATATCAACTACTATATTTGTTCAATGTTCAACATTTTTATGAATGACTTGAAGAAGACATAGATGTTAGACTTGCCATATTTGTACATGGTTAAGAAAACTAACATATTGAGTGTCAGCATAAAATCAAAATTGACCAGCTACTTTCATTGCTTCTGACAATATACCATTTAATAGGATGAATGTGAAGTGTTACATTTCGTTTGAATCCTTCAACAGGAAAAAAAAATCTACAATAAAGGAATCATAGTCAGCCAATAACAAACATGAAACTGATCTAGAGGCCAAATTCTAAAACTGGTCTGGACAATTTGGGGCAAGCAAATTTGCCGTCTTAGATTCAACTCACTTCTCTTCAAAATAAGCTGACTGTCCTTGATAACATTTAATGTCTCTACTAGATTTTAATTCATGTTGTACTAAATTATATGCTTAAAAAGGAGTCAATGACCTAACACGACACCAAAAATTTTAATGGTTCCTTGGGCTATATTTGAGTCCTAGCGTTCAGAATAAGGGAAATAATAATTCCAAATAACTCACCCCTTGTTTATTCACACATGGATTATTGTTCTAAGTTTGGGTAACTTATTTGGAGAACAATACTGATGATCTCTAGCACACTCAGAGAAGTTAAACAGAAAAGTTAGCTTTTGAAAATCATGCTATAGAAAATAGCTTATAGAGCATATGGGAGCTCTTTTACATCATCAATAGAGCTATCATTTACTGGGCAGAGAAACAGAGAGAGAGAGACAGAGAGAGAAACACACATACACAGAGAGACAGAGAAAGACAGAGAGAGAGAGAGAGAGAAACACACACAGAGAAACAGAGAGAGAGAGAGAGAAACAGAGAGAGAGAGAGAGAGAGAGAGAGAGACAAAGAGAGAGAGAGAGAGAAAGCTAAAATATAATAGACATGCAAAGAAATTTTCTTCAGTATTGGGTATTTTCAAAAAGAATTTGATGATTATTGATCAGAGAAACTGTAAAACAAAAAGCAAAGGTGGGCCAAGACATCTTATGGGCCATCCCTTCAAAATTTGAGAATATTTGAAAGGAATTATTTAAACATAACAATCTAAGTCTGCAGTATTTCTGGTAGATTATTGTGCACATTGGGAGAGTGCAGTAATTATCACTGAAACTGCTAATTTTAGAAAGCTAGGAAGGCATGGGTAGAGTTTGAATATTTGAATAAGACAAATACAAATCCACCTGTGTCCAACTATGCACGTATTCGTGTAAGTTTGAAACATGGTGCTATACATGGGTCAATGGACAGATCACAGTGCGCGCACGCACACACACACACACACACTCTCTCTCTCTCTCTCTCTCTCCATGTTTCTCTCCCTGTCTCTGTGTATCTTCTACACACATATGAATACATACACACAGACACACCATCAGCAAGAAATGGACTGGAGCAGATTGATAGCAGTACTTTTATTTAAACTTTTCTTATCTAAGACTTTGAAAATAGACATAACAGAAGCCTAACTATATACAGACAAACAATGATTCTTTTGTGGAGACCTCAAAAATCCTGCTGTAATTATTATTCTTTATTCTTTTATTATATTAACCAGTTCCCCTCTGTGTCCTTCTTACTTCAGTCTTAAAGATGAGAAGCAACGTGACTGAATTCATTCTGCTTGGATTGACACAAGACCCAGAGAAGCAAAAGATAGTATTTGTCATTTTCTTGGTATTCTACACTGCCACTGTGTCGGGGAACCTACTAATTATTGTAACAATCAAGACTAGTCCTACACTTGGTTCCCCTATGTACTTTTTCTTAACCTACTTATCCATTGCAGATTCTTGTTTTTCTACCACCACAGCTCCCAAATTGATTGTGGACAACCTTTCTCACAAAAACACTATTTCCTTTGATGAGTGCATGACCCAGCTTTTTGCCATGCATTTCTTTGGCTGCATGGAAGTATTGGTTCTCGTTTTAATGGCCTTTGATCGCTATGTGGCCATCTGCAAACCTCTACATTACTCAGTCATCATGAACTACAGGGTATGTGGGATTCTGATTCTATTAGCATGGGTAGGGTCATTTCTGCATTCTATAACCCAAATAATCCTTATCTTAAGTGTGCCCTTTTGTGGTCCCAATGTGATTAACCATTATTTCTGTGACTTGCAACCTTTGTTGAAATTGGGATGCATGGATACATATGTATTAAATCTGTTAGTAGTTTTCAATAGTGGAGCCATATGCTCAGCAAGCTTCATTTTATTGATGATTTCCTACACAATTATACTGCACTCCCTGAGAAATCATAGTGCAGAGGGGAAGCGCAAGGCCCTCTCCACCTGCAGCTCCCATATCATTGTTGTCATCATATTTTTTGGCCCCTGTATATTCATATATACACGCCCTCCAACCACCTTCCCTCTTGATAAGTTGATATCTGTATTTTATACCATTATAACACCCTTTCTCAATCCTTTGATCTATACCCTAAGGAATGAAGAAGTAAAAAATGCCATGAAGAAGCTATGGCACTCGAGTGACTCCAAATATTAAATAATATTTTAATGCCCATTATTTTTTACATTGTGATAATCATAAAGATAATATGTAATTGCATTAAAATATGCAATATTTTAATTACTATATTTTAATAGACATATTTTACTTTGCATTTCAATGTATTTTATTCTATGCCTTGAAATCATTACTTATTTGATCTTGAAAGTTGGAAATATATCATTTGTTTTAACTGTATTACTATTTCATAGAGTGAAAAAAAAGACTGCTGTCAGGTTCTTATTTATTTTAACACATATTGAACAAAAGGTTAAAAAACTCATTAAAGAGAGTTACTTTTGTGGCATAAAGGAGAAAATAGTGGATCTCATGTTAATATAATAATGTTTTAATAATATAACATTAATTAATAATTAGGTTATTTAGTTTCCAATTAATATTTGTTCTCTTTTTCTCTGGCCCTTTATAACTGTTAATTATTGTTGCATTGGGATCTAAAAATGTAAGGTTCTGGTTAGCTTTCTGGAGGTCTTTTTTTCAGCTGAATAATCACCATGAGAATATCCAGGTGATAAAGTCCAAAAGTCTTTATTGTGTCCTTCACAGTCTATCTCCTTGCCTATTTTTCAATCATTTTACATTTTAGGAAACTCAGACAAAAAGGGGTTAAGTAACTTAAACAAGGTTAGTAAATGATTGAGGACTGATTAGAACTCAGTTCTTTCTGACTCCATTCCCAGAAATCTATCTGTTCTGACACCCAGCTGCCAAAATTTCCTTATATTGATATTCCTCCATGAAATGTCTGCTGATGAATGTATGTCACAATATTTCTATTCTATGAATTCCTATTGGACCAAAAAACACAAAGGGTACCATTAGATTTCAAACTATAATGGATTGCAGCATAATCATTTTAGTATGTGAATGAAGGGGTAACCAATCCCTTGGAACTGGGGAGATGCTATATAGCCTAATTACTCTACTTGAGTTGGAATGATATTGAGACCATGAAATATTTGAGAGTCAATAGTGATCTTTTTAGGTATGCATTTGCTGGGGAGTGAAGACAAGATGGCTGAGAAGAGATACATTTATCTCTGAGTTCTCCCATATGCACCTTAAATTTACAGCAAATCAAGCCTCTAAAATGATTTTAGAGTGACAGAACCCACAAATATTAGGAGTGTAACAAATTTCTAGCAGAGGATAATTTTGAAGATCTTCAGAAAAGGTCTGATCAATCAGGAAAGGAAGAAAATGTGTTAAGAAAGGCAGTGCAGAGACCTAGGACAGTGTGATGTTCTGTGCACTAAGGAATCTACCAGGGAGAATCTATAGCAGAGTTGACCACTCTGTCCTGGTTGCAAGTCAGGAGACCAACAGATTAGCTGTAAGACACCCAATTTAAATACAAAAGTTAAATAGTGAGCCCCTAAATTCTAGAATATCACAGGACCTGGTCACACCCACACAGCTCTATAACTTAGTCAGCAATGACCCAGCATATCCACTGTAGGACAAGCTAGGGAAATCTCCCCTTTGCACTAAAAGCAGACTTAAACTTTTTTTTTTTAAATGAGTAAAAAAGCTAAAAGAATTCTGACTATAGATAGTTTTTATGGAGAAAGAAAAGAACAGATTTCAAACCCAGAGGACATTAAAAGCAGATCACCTCCCGATGAAACTTCAAAGAGTGATATGAATTGTTCCCCATCTCATAAGGCTCTCTAGGAAGAATTCAAAAAAGATTTTAAGAGAGAGTTAGAAGAAACCTGGGGAAAGGAAATGAGAACTTGATTATATTAAGTTAACAAGTTTTTGCGGCAACAAAACCAATGCAGACAAGATTTTAAGGAAAGCAGAAAACGGGGGGAAAATTATATCCAAGTTTTCTGATAAAAGCTTCTTTTCTAAAATATATAGAGAATTGATTCAAATTTATAAGAATAAAAGCCCTTTTCCAAATGATAGTCAAAAGATGACAGACAATTTTTCAAATAAAGAAATTAAAACTATTTGCATTTATATGAAAAATTCTAAATTAATATTGATCACATAGATATGAATTAAGATAATTCTGAGATACCATGACACACTTCTCAGATTGGCCAAAATGACCAGAAAATATATTGTGAAAAGTTGGAGAGGATGTGGGAAAACTGGGAGAGGAATACATGGTTGGTGGACACTTGTAAACTAATCCAACCATTTTGGAGAGTAATTTGGAACTATGTCTAAAGGACTATCAAAGTGTGAATTCCCTTTGATCTAGGAGTGTGTCTATTGGTTCTATTGGAATACAATTCCAATGAGATCCTAAAAAAAAGGAAATGTTTGTAGCAACCCTTTTTATAATGGGAAAGAAATGGATACTAAGTGGATGGCACCAGCTGGAAAGTGGCTGAATAAGTTATGATATATGAATGCTATGGTATATTATTATTCTATAAGAAATGATCACTAGGATCATTTCAGAGAGAACTGAAGAGACTTGCTTGGACTGATGCTAAGTGAAATGTATACAACCAAGAGAATACTACACATCAAAAAGAAAAATAGACATTGATCCATTCTGATGCACATGACTCTTTTCAATAATAAGGAGTTTATTGTACAGTAAGTTGTTTGCTTGTTTTTTTGTTCTCAGTCTCATTTTCCTCCTTTTTTGATCTCTTTTTTCTTATGCAACATGGTAATCATGGAATCATGGATAGAATTGCACTTGTTTAACATATTTGGATTACTTGCTGTCTAAGCAAGCAGGTTGGGTAAGGGAAGGAGAAAAAATTGTAATACAATGTTTTGCAAGGGTGAATTTGAAAGCTATCGATGCATGTTCTGAAATTTTAAAACAAAAGTTTTTATGAAAAACTGCAGTTAATATAAAATATTTGGACATCTGAATTCCCAGACAAACCCAAGAACTATATGAATATAATTACAACATAATTCTTATATAAATAAAGGCAGATGTAAACAATTGGAAAAAAATATCAGTTGTTTATGATTATAAATGGCATAGATGTGCATGTCACACTGCATACCAAAATAAAGTAAAAACAGATACTTGATTTGGACATAAAGAGTGATATCACAAACAAATTAGGAGAACAAGGAATAACTTGCCTATCAGGTCTTCGGATAAGTGACAAAGTGACATTTATGATCAAGTAACTAGAGAACATTATAAAAGGCAAAATCAACAATTTTGACTACATTAAATTAAATAGTTTCTGCACAAACAAAACCAATAGAAACAAGATTGATAGGGAAACATAAAGCTGGGTGGGGTTGGGGGGGGTCTTTACAGACAGTATTTTTTTTTAATAAAGATTTTTATTTTCAAAACATATGCATGGATAATTTGACAACATTGACCCTTGCATGGCCTTATGTTTCAGATTTTCCTCTTCTTTCCCCCACTCTCTATCCTAGATGGCAAGCAATTCAATGTATGTTAAGCATATTAAAATATATGTTAAATTCAACATGTATAACCATATTTATATAATTCTCTTATGGCACAAGAGAAATCAAATCCAAAAAAAAAAAAAAAGTGAATGAGTAAGAAAACAAAATGCAAGTGAAGAACAACAAAAGAGTGAGAAGGTTATGTTGTGATTCACATTCAGTTCCCACTGTCCTCTCTCTGGGTATAGATGGCTCTCTTGATCACAGGATCATTTGAAGTGGCATCCATCATCTCATCGTTAGAAAGATTCACGTACATCATAATTGAGCATTGTATAATATTGATGTGGTCATGCAATGATCTCCTGGTCCTGCTCATTTCACTTAGCATCAGTTCATGTAAGTTTCTCCAGGCCTCTCTAGAATCATACTCCTGATCATTTCCTATAGAAAAATAATATTTCCTAACATTCATGTACCAAAATTTACTCAGCCATTCTCCAACTTTAAAGAGCTGAAACACTTAAAAGATGTACTTGAATCAGACAATTGACCACTTAAGGCTAATTACCTATTTGATATGAGACAATGACTCTATTAACATATGTTTGGAAGAATGGTCCTTCTCACTCTTCAGTGCTTACTCAGTGTTTGGTGTATACAGATAATAAGCAAGGATTAGAGGGTGGGAAAAAAGGAGCCAGACTTCACTTGGCCTCAGGATGGAGAGGAGAAAAGTGTGGAGATTCTGGATTCTAGAATCAAGGAGGGATCTTTAGCAAAACTCCTGGCAGTTTTGTCCATTTCCTTCACTCCTCCCCCTAAAGACCAAGGACTTTTGCTTATCCTGATTCTGACTGATGTTGAGGCTTCCATGGAGCTAGCCTGGACTTCACACCAATTGAAGGGCATTCACTTAGTTTCCAGTTTCTTGTGAAAAAGGGCTGCCACAAACATTTTTGCACCTGTGGGTCCCTTTCCTTCCTGTAAGATCTCTTTGGAAGGTGGGCTCAACAGAAACACTGCAGGATCAAAGGGTATCAAAGTTTATTATCAAAGTTTGATAACTTTTTGAGCATACTTCCAAATTGCTCTCCAAAATGGCTGGATTTGTTCACAACTCCACCAACAATGTTTTAGTGTCGCAGTTTTCCCACATCCCCTCCAACGTTTGTCATTGTCTTTTCCTTTCATCTTAGCCAATCTGAGAGGTGTGTAGTGGTATCTCAGAGATGTCTTAATTCGAATTTCTAAGATTAATAGTTATTTAGAACAACTTTTCATATGATTAGAAATAGTTTTAATTTTTTCATCTGAAAATTGACTGTTCATATCCGTTGACCATTTATCAATTGGAGATTGACTTGGATTCTTGAGTTAATTCTCTATTTATTTTAGAAATGAGGAATTTATCAGAATCCTTAAATGTAAAAATGATTTCCTAATTTATTGCTTCCCTTCTGATTTTATCTGTATTTGTTTTGTTTGTACAAAAACTTTTTTAACTTAATATAATCAAAATTATCTATCTGGTGTTCAATTTGGGGTTCCAGTTCTTCTTTAGACACAAATTCCTTCCTTCTCCACAGATCTGAGAAGAAAACTATCCTATGTTCTTCTAATTTGCAGCCACTATTTCTGATAAAAGTCTCATTTCTAACATATATAAAGATCTGTGTCAAATTTATAAGAATGGAAGTCATTCTTCAATTGATAAATGGTCAAAGAATATAAACAATTTTCAGATGAAGAAATTAAAATCATCTATAGTTAAATTAAAAAATGCACTAAATCAGTGTTTATTAGAGAAATGCAAATTAAAATGACTGAAGTGCTTCTTCACACTTGTCAGATTGGCTAAAATGAAAAGAAAAGATAATGATAAATGTTGGAGGGGATGTAAAAAATCTGGGACACTAATGCATAATTGCTATGCTAGAGAGCAATCTGGAACCATAAAACTTTGCATACTCTTTGACCCAGCAGTGCCATTACTGGGTTTGTATGCCAACGAAATCACACAGGAGGGAAAATGACTCACATGTGTAAAAATGTTTGTAGAACCACTTTTTTTGTGGTAGAAAAGAATTGGAAAAGAAGTAGATACCCATCATTTGCAGAATGGCTGATTAAGTTGTGGTATATTAAAGTAATAGAATATTATTTTATGCATTATTATGAACAAGATGATTTTAGACAAGCCTGAAAAAGATGTTCAAGCCATCTCTATTCTTAGACATAGATACTCATGTCTCTTTAGGCCCCATTGAGGAAAAGTGTATTGAGGGTTTTAATTTATATGTGTATGTATACAAATTTCATATCAGTGTTATCCTATATGGAAACTTTTTTTTCCCTCTCTTTCTTCCTTCCTTCCTTCCTTCCTTCCTTCCTTCCTTCCTTCCTTCCTTCCTTCCTTCCTTCCTTCCTTCCTTCCTTCCTTCCTTCTTCCTTCCTTCCTTCCTTCCTTCCTTCCTTCCTTCCTCCTTCCTTCTTCCTTCCTTTCTACCTTTCTTCCTTTTTTCTTTCCTTTTTTATTTTGCTTGTTTTTCTTTCCTTTCTTCCTTTTCTCTATTTCTCTCCCATTTACTCAAAGCATTATAGGTGGGAGTTATAGGAGGTGAAGTTAAAGGAGAACTTCATAATAAAAAAATAAAATTTATTCTTACTATTAATTATTTGTTCTCATTTATCTTTTATCATTCACCATTTTAATAATTACATTGCAATTCAGTTAAATTACCTTGATGTCTAATCATACCACAAATAGATCTCATCATTTACCTTTTGATTGAGTCATCCTGTACATTACTTTTCAAATAATTAGTGTATCATTTACAAATTCTCTCTAGCCTGAGAAATGGTAGAGTTAAGGAGAGCAAAGCAAAGTTAATTAGCTTTGTTAAATGCTAAAATGCTATTGACACTATTTACTAAGGGTACTGCTATGAGAGATATAATTATTTATGTAGCTTTATCAAGAAACTTGTACAAAATCTTTCCTGAA